>NC_092861.1:21113729-21129447 GCF_032062135.1 Pyxicephalus adspersus
GATTAAAGGATTAAGGTCTTTTTCCCTTAGGTATTTTCTCTTTCCTCTCTCCAACACTATAAGGTCAAAAGATTGTAAACAGCTAAACATCACACCACGTGCTTCTTGGACATCCCATTCTAAAATTACAATTTTAAATCTAAAGCCATTGATTTATTAAAGCTCTCAAGACTGGAGAGAATACACTTTCATTAGTGAAGCTAGGTGATTCAGCAAACCTGGAATGGATCTGGTCCAGGATTGAAAACATTTACTAGCAAATAGCAAATGACTTTTAGAAAAGCCATTAAAGGTTTGCTGGATAACAAGACAAATGTGGATATTAACATTTACTTTACATGCCAAAAGTTGCAGCACTATTAAAATTACCACTTCAGTACCTTAAATAAACATTTCCAGTTCGATAAAACCATCTAATCACATCCATTTTATCCTAATATGAACCTTGAGGAAACAATAGAAGAATGCTGTAACTGGTAGCAGTTCTGTTACCAATAATACGGCTCTACAATGGTGCCAAGTGCTCCTTGACATGGGGAAACCTGATGACAGCTTCTCCAACACACTATACCCAATTAAACTAACGATTTCAAAGTAATGGTGTGATGGCTTCTAGACTCAGACCCATATTTCTGTCTTCTGGATTTTATTAAATAGAACCTGTTGTGTTTGTGTGTAATCAATAAGTACTAAATACTAAATGGCATGTATTGATTGCAGGAATGTACCCGCCAAATGCAAATCCTGGAATACATCTCATAGTTAAAACAATCTGAATGAATCAGGCTTTCTAAATAATGAACAATGTGGGTACTAAAGATGAGATGCTCATTACTGTGAAAAAGACTAATAAGAATTGATTCTGATTAAAATCAAATGTCACCTAGGACAAGAATAAGATGATAGGAAGATAACTGTGGATAAGTGGACTTTACAGTAACATTAAGTCAGCATGAACATAATCATGACGTGTTACAACAGAAAATAATAGTATCATATTTCATGAAAAGGTGTATATTTTATCATTAAAATGCAGTCTTTAAGTTCCACCCCAATGAGTCTCCCTAGGCTGAGATAATGGTAAAATTCTACTGTGTGGAAGAAGAAGCATTTTCTCAGTCTTATTTCCCCGGGGATCAGACTGTAATAGAACAATCTGCATTCTTCCTTTTTGGAAATTATATCATTCATACCTTCTCATATTCCAAAATCTAAGGGGTTTTGCCAGCCTGGGACACAATCCTTATATCTATTGTAACTGCAGATCTCAGATTTCAGTAATTGGTTATATTGGACATCTTTAGGCCTTTCATGAATAAGGAAGCTTCAAGTACACTTTTTATCTTCAAGGAAGTCCAAAGACCATCCTATCTCTGTTCCAAGATACAAAAAAGAAAATATGATTTCACTATGAGCCTTTTTGGTGAATGACACCTTGGTGAATGCCTGTAAATCTTACCAGGTCAATACAATTGTTGTGCTATCCATCAAATGGCCATACAAATGACTCTCTAATACATCACAACATAAATGCATGCCCAAATAATTTTCAATAACTCATAATTAATATTGGGTCTAGGTGACATGAACGTAAAGTATCATTTTATTTGTAGAATCTAAAGCTCACCCCTGAAGTAGGAGTCATCAGGCTGGTAATGTACAGTTGGGGATCCAATCAGATACCTTAGTTTTTCTTGCTATTCTCCTTGACATTGCACTTCTTCCAATTTTTCTGGTTTACCTTCCCCTCTACACTCTGTCTGCAGCTACCCTCTGTGTTCTACATCATCACCTTTTAGTTGGTTGCATTAGATTTATTTGACATACGGCAGCTCTGGAGGTGCATAGCTGCAATACCTTTCTTCCTCGCATTGACATAAAAGTGCAACTCATGCATATATGTTTGGCTTTGCTTTGTAACCTACAAATCACTTTGGCCATTGTCAACCAGGATGACGAATCAATATCAATAATCAATAGCAAAAGTCAACCATGGCAGCCTATACATTCCTGTACAAGTCTCTTGTATAATGAAACACTGAGGACAACTTTGCTGACCATTCATTCTGCAAATTCAAGTTACATGGTTGTCATGCTAAGCCCATTACATCAATACATGCAGCAAACATACAGAGTAAGACTTATGACAGAGTAAGTAGAGATTCTCTTTAAAATCTGTAACATCATGACAGATACATTATACTCATGGATTTCATGTCTATGGAATCTATGTTCTGCCTAAACAGTATTACATTGTGGACAATAATCAGGAAGATTTCATGCAGACAACAGTAAGGACTCATGCCGACCATTCCAGTCCACTGCAGTACATTCATGCACATTGATTTGTACATTGTGATAAGGCTGCCTGAATTATCGCAATGGACTGAAAATATGTATGCAGCATATTCGATAATACATCACACATTTAGAATGGGACCCCAATGTACCTTCTCAGCACATTTGTATTGAAGCACAAAATCAATGCACATTAATTTACTGCAGCAATTTTTGCTCTATTTTGGTTGTCTATTGGTTTGTTGTGTGCATCAAGTGTACAGCCACAGGCCAATTAAGGGTTGGATATCATGGAAGGCAAAGGCTTATGTGGACAATACCCCTTTCTGAAACCAGTCTATCCTTGGTGGGAGAGGTGCTAGCGCAAGTGTATGGGTGCACATTTTCCAGGTCCAACGGCTGGGAGCACAGAGCAGGCAATGACAGCTGCTTGCAAAATACAGTTCACTTTCTAATGCAAGCCCCTAAACAAAAATTAAAATAGGCAAACTCATTGATGATGTTTTACTTTGTGGTACCCTTTTAGGCTTATTACAAATAGCCCTTCTTATGGATCCATTTATTATCAGTGTCCTCCATTCTTATGTAAATGTTTTCCAAACAATACTTGAGTTTTAAAAAAACAAAATTACTTGCTAAACCTCTAAATAGTTGTGGTGAATTTAGTTTAAAGTGGATTAAAACCTTAACTGCCATGATACCATATATACACCAATATACATCAATCCAAATATAAAGTGAGGTACCCAATTTTACCTGAAAAAACAGGAAAACTACAATGACTCGAATATAAACCTAGAAGTATAAACATAGGATACAAAATGTGGCCACCACTACCATTCAAGATAGTGAGGGAAATGCCAATAAATGAATGTGATAAAATACATCTATGGTATGTTTTTTTCGAATTACAATCACATAGGTTCAATCTGTTTAATTTTTTATTTTCCTTACAGGTTAACCTCCCTGGTGGTAAAAATATGAATTAGTTTTGAATGTAAAAGCGGTACATTTAAAAATACTTACCGGTAGTATTTCAAATTTCTCGCCTGGTCCCTCCTTCCAGGCTATCAGTCCTGCCCTCCAGCCTCACACTCGCAAGCAAGCAACTTGGCTATACCCGGCCGGCATCTGCTTCCCCTAGCCTTGCGTCCCCAACGTTCACACGCCGGGGACCCAGATGCCGGCCTGGCATAGCCAAGTTACACAGTAATAAGTTACAAGTTCGCCAGGGGAAGAAGATGCTGAGAATTGCTGGAGGATGCCACCGGCAACTCTGGAGGACGCCACTGGAATGTGGGAGTTTTAAACTCCCTGGCAATTCCACCCCGAGTGTGGCTAGGGATTATCACTTTTGGTATGGAAAATCCACCCTGAGCCACACTAGGGAATAATGCCAGTGGCGTTAAAGAATTTTGTACTTTTGAGCTGGTTATAATCGGTCACTTCTAGCTAAATTTTCTTTTGTGCATTACTGTTGGCCACCAGTAGATGGAGCAGCGTTTTCAAGCGGTAAAAATGCAGATATCAGATGGCAAGAGTTTGTTATACGTTTTACATGAGGATGTAGCGCCATCTAGTGGTCCAAGTATAACACAAAGTTCTTTTCCTAATGACATATTCAGATGAAATCTTGGTTTACATTTGAATACAAACAATTGCCATGTTGTTTGCATTTTTAAATTTTTTTCTTCTAATGAAAGCTGCAATTTTTTTGAAAAAAAAGAAAACAACCACTTAAGTCACATTAACATGTTAAAGCTTATATAAGATTTTTAGTAAACAGGTGTGGATGTACTTTTCCAAGCAGCTGTCCGCTCTAAATGTCGGTTGTCCTCCTGGGGATATTTGTAAATTTGGATGACATTCTGTCTTAGATCTCCATAACCCATGTTCAGGGCTGGTATTAGAGAGGGAAAATGAGGCTATTGTCCAGAGCCCCCACGTTCTTCAAGTTCACAACAGAAAAGCATCAGGTGCAGGTATCTGGAATGCCATGCATTAGGGACCCGCACTTTAAATTTCTGAGTTGCAGTCCATCCATAGCAAAACCATCCCTGCTCATGTTTATGCTTCATTTTTGAGATGAGTGTTTATGTCATCTCTGCAGTCTTTGTGTTGTATAACCTGCACAGTCTGTGTTATTTTCCTACCACAGTACATCTTGTTAATGCATCCTTTTGTTTACTGCACCATTCAGTAAATCATTTGAAGTGGAAATTTTAAATTGCATAGCAATTAATAGATTTAGTTGATGAACCTTTCATGGACTGGCTCCGGCTTACCTAAATGCGTCTTCAGAATGTAAAATGTACTTTATATCTACAAACAACAAATAGTAAAATAGTAAAAGATATATACAGAGATGGCTTAAATGGATGACCCAATATGATCCCCAGGAAAATAGTAGAGATTAGGGGTTCATGTCCTTTACCATGATTTCTTTATATATATATATATATATATATATATATATGTATATACAAATGTGCTTTTCTGCATGGCTATAAATAATAAATATAAAACATCTAATACTTACTGTATATGCATTGGCATTCCTACATTTCAATGCAGTGTTTCTTGACCATATTACCATGGGGAACCCTTGAAATACCTTTCAGGTCTATAGGGACCCCCTGCTATAATTACTATATCCACAGCTCACAGTACATTAGAATTGTGGTCAGTTACAAGAATACCTCTTAAATTGCTGGCCGTTGGAAGGAATATCACTCTTACAGATGGTCAAAGAATCATGGTGTCAGTGGTAACTGACCTGAGAGGCACAAATTGCTCATTTGCTCAAGGAACCCCTAGTAAACTCTGGAAGAACCCTGGTTGGGAAAAACTGCTCTAATAACAAGAAGACCTATTACAAACTCCCCATAGATGAGTGTTATGGCAATGCATCCTTTTGTACTCACAATATTCACTCTGATTAAGGTTGGGATAGCAATAGGGTCTTTGATTCTGTTTAATCCCAGGTTTGGCATATTTATGGATGATTACTCAACATTTCACAAGCTAAAGAGTAGTGCTCCTTAAACATTTACAGCAAATGGTTTACAGAACAATCCCTGGCAGCAAGTGAATTTCGGATTCTGTTCAGCAAGCACTACAATAAGAGTGTTCTAAGTATTCTAATAATAAGAATGTTCTAAGTTGTCTAAGTAATGTACTATAGAATAAATATACAGTTCCATAGGGTAAGGTGAATAGGAGGGCAAAAAGAATATACTACCTAAAGCATTTAATAAACCTTCCAAGCTCTGCTTTCTGCAATATAAATCACATTCAAGTTCCAGGTACGTTTTGCAGGCTAAAAGAAAAATCTTAACATTGAGGATTTTCTTTCCATAAGCCTTGTTGTGGTAGAAGTAGCAAAAAGGGTGCTCTGGGGTCACAAGCCGGTGAGTTCAAGGATCATCACATAACAGGTAAAAGGTAGTGGGATGTACCAGGGTAGAATATCTAGTCATTTTAAATGTAACAATTAGGTGATACCTTTCAGCTACAATTCTAAACAATATTCTAACCATTTTAGGTGTAACATTCTAGGGTGTAATTGTAAAGTAAGAGGGAGGGTGTACAGAATGCAACTAACCATTACTGAATTTAATTTAACAGTGCTCCAGTTCAAATAAAAAGTTGGTGTTTGCAATGGATTGAACCCCAATATAAAAAAATAACAATAACCTGGAAAAGCTGGGTGCACATGGGCAATTGTTACCATAATATCATTGCTATGTCACCATTATCATATTGTCACCCTACAAAAAAATCTACCCCTAATACAACAATGGTATGCAGAATTTTTTAACAACTCCAACAAATGCCAATTTGTACATTTCTAGGCTTTGCTTTCATTCTAGGAGTGGCCACACAAAGGAATAAAAATTAGGTTATTGCACAAATACCTAACGAATATTACCATAGCAACACAATATACAGTGTCTATTTCTAAAATAAAATTGTATTTTGTAAGCTTTCCGGATATAAATGGTGCTTAGTGAAATTTTTCTAGAAAAACAGCCCCAAGCTTTGCATTACCCCATCCAACACTACTTATGCACACACATTGCCCCTTTCCATGTTTTTTGTTCAGTGTATGGAGTAAGCACGCGGATTTGTGGAATAAAGGCAGAGGTGTAGCTGTACACAGCAGTGAGCAAGTTTCTGGAAGGAGAAAATGGCATGTAATTATTTCTTAAGAGTCCAACTCTGCCAGGAGCCTTGGTCTGATGAGGCAATAAGTTATTATGGAATTATCTGGGCTACGCACTGATGTGAGAGAGTTCATTCAAATGGAAATTACAGACGTGTTCGCTGCAAATAAAAACATTAAAAGGAAAGTTAAAAGGTGGGTGAATTAAGGGCATGAGCATTGTAAAGTAAAACATGCAATGCATTCATAATTGAAGTCATATTCGTCATTTAAATAATTATCATTTCATGGCGTGTAAATACATGCTATTACAGCTGAAGTTTAATTTGCTTATATTTTGCCTACCCTGGTTCCTTCCCACCCTCCTGATCAACATGGTATTAACATTTACCTTTCCGTTTTCAATACACCGCTTGCTTTGGACCTATTGATGTGTTTTGTATTCAGTGAAAGCATTGGCTAGTGGGAGGGCCCAGCAAGGGGCTGTACGTGACTTCCGGAAAACACCATAGCCTCCAGTCTCAGTATTCCTCTAAGAAGCTCTCAGTCATGGCTAAAGTAGTTATCTGACTCTTGGGGAGAGACTTAATAGACAGGTAGCTCTGTAGGGGTTGACTTTTTGCATTTGAATACAGACTACCCTAGCTACCACCCACAATAGGCTCAACCGCAATCCTAAACTCTTCCATGCAAACCAAAGCGAGAGGTTGGGAACCATTTCATCATCATGGTATGGCACTTAAAAGCTACTTATTTTTGGAAGATTACCTGCAGTGTGATTTTCCAGTATTATTATTAGTCAGTATTTTTATAGCACTGACATATTACGCATCGCTGTACAAAGTCCATTGTCATGTCACTAGTTGTCCCTCAAAGTGGCTCACAATCTAATGTCCCTACCATAGTCATATGTCATTAATTTTAGTCTAAGGACAAATTTTAAGGGAAAGCAGATTGACCTAACTGCTCATTTTTGGGATGTGGGAGAAAACCAGGGGAAACCCACTGATACACAGGGAGAACATACAAAGATAGAGTTCTGGCCCGGGAGCTGTCATCCATACAGCTTCATATCGTGGGTGTAAAAAGGCCCATAGGTTGGTGAAGAAAGGGCTTTGGGAACCCCTGCCAAAATAAATGAATCGGAAAAATACCCCTGACATAGATGGTCAGTATGATAAATGTCAAAATAATTGGGATCATGCTTGTGTCCCTGCCAAGTGGCATTGGACCCCAAACTTTACAGGCACAGTCAGCCACAGCTCTAGAAATCCTTAGCAAAATCTGGAGGAGCCCTAGTGTTCTACGGAACCTTGGTTTAAAATGGCTGAGCTAGATGATGCTAGAAGTTCCTCCGTCTGAAATAAGACAGCTTTATCAGATTTGCTGCACCTTCTAAGGCATCCTGTGGAAAGCTGACTATAACCAGTGATATCAGATGAAGCAATTTTGGTACACAAGAAGATTCTAAAGAACCATGCAAGACTGAATGTAAGACTGGAGTTCATTATATATGAATTATTGTAGCCTATGTTGGGATGTAGGAAAACAGTGTATAGGCATGGTATTGAAGGAAACTTACCCCTTTACACTAGTATTTTAACATGGGGGAGCCCTTGAACTAATTTTCCTATCTTCAGGTTACCGCTACTATAATTACTATATCCACTACTATAATTACAGCTCACAGTATATTAGCGTGGTGGTCATTTGGAAAAATGTCTCCTACATTGCTGGCCATTGGGAAGAATGTCCCCTTACAGATAGCCAAAGAGATCCTTGGTGTCACTTAAACTGACCTGAGAGGTACAAATTGCTCAAGGAACCCCTTACAACCTCTGCAGGAACCCTAGTTGAGAAACTGTGCTCTACCCAAAGTAGAAGTAATTGAAATGAAATCTTAACAAATGAGAACTATAAATATTATGTGGATTTTTCAAACATTTACATATGCCATGAATAATGCCTGTGTTAATTTTTGTGGGTGGAGAAGAATATCAAAGAATTCCATAACCCAGTTTATAAAACCTTCAAATACTGTATCTATAATTGATTCGTCCATATCATATTAATTACTTGGAGAGAAAGATTACCATTCTGAAATGAATCTTCAACAGCTAAAACATTCTTATTTTAAAACGAGACTACATGATTTTTGCCGGAGGCTGTCATGAAAAAAAAAACTGTGTCAAAGAACACGATTTCTCAATTACTGGTTATTCAAGTAATGGGGAAGCAAAATGAGTATGGCAATATTTATATCAATATCCTAAATTAGAAATGAAGAATGTTATACTTTAAATAGAAGTTGTAGTAGTTTGCTGATCTTTTATGTTACATTAAGTCATCAAGAGGTCCCCTTGGAGAGTCTTCTATTCCAATTGAGATTCAGCAGATGTATGCACTGTCATATATGGGGATACCCTTGAAATAACTTTCAGGTCTTCAGGGAATCCCTTCCATGAATATTAATTCCACAGCTCACAGTTTATTAGCATGATGGTCAATATAAAGAATGTTTCTAACACTACCAGCATAAGTCAACAGGATTTTATAGATTTTTCTTCTTAGATAGGAAAAAAAAGATTTTTGTGATTGGATAGTGGAGCAAGGCCATTTAGGCTATACTTCCCTGGTGGTCACGTTGATCCCTGTCTGGAGAACAACATAACCTTGTATTTCTCTATCCTATTGTACAGTCTCCTAATATTCCCAGTATACCCCTAAAGAAGCCAATAGCTGAAACGTGACGGGTAAATCCTTATCCTTCTTGGTTGGTTTAGATTTTCAGGGAATCCTCCATATATTTGTGTAGTATTGTATTATCAAGTTTTTTATATGTTCTACTTGATTGATATGCTTGTGATTTTAAATAAAACTGAAATTTGAAAAGCCCCAGCTTCCTTCTTTCTTTGTATTTGTCTGGAAAACAAGATAGGAAACATGGTGATGCCTCAAGCGCATGGGTACTGCAGGATGCCTCTTAAACACGGGTCCCCAAATTTTGGTTGAGAAAACTTGATAATACTGAGGGGCCAATCTATGTTTAAAAAAGCAAGAATAACTAATAAATGAATTTATTTAATCTGTATCATTTATATTCCTCAGAACATATGGCATTAGCCATTCAGTACAAAACACATTGCTTGTTTGATTTTACTTTAATGAGCTGATGCCACAATATTGTGTTCCTCCAAGCATAGTGATGTATCATCTCATAAATGTTTTTATAGAGGACAGAAGATACTAATTAAGCAGCTATATAGACTGTGTACATAGAATATTTGCAAACTGATGTTCCCAAACATATGTACCATTAAAAAAACATTTATCTTCTCAGTGTTAGCCCTCACTTGTATTTGAATTTGCATTATGTATAAATTGAACTAAAAATATAGTTTCACTTGCCTGTAGGTCCAAGAGCTTCAGCATTCCATGCTTTCCTTTCTGGCTATAGGTTCACTGAGGAAAACTGAGCCATCCTGCGCAGTGCAATAGGCTAGCTCCAATTTACAGGCAGCACTAGTATCCAATGGGAGAAGGCAAAGCAACTAGCAAATCAGAAAGCCCCTTTTGTGTTCCTACCATTAACATGATTGTTGGGGGCTTTCTAGCTTGCAAGGGCTTTGGTGCAAAAATACCAGCCTTTAGTGTGCCAGGATTTTTACATTACAGGTAGTCCCTTGGTTAAGGATATCCGACATACGGATGACTCCTAGATACATACAGGGCTTCCCTGCTCCCTCGTGTGCAGGACAGAGGCTTGGAGGGTGGAGGGGGGCAGTTTGCATGACTTGCAAATCTTTTGTTAAACACAGCTGAGACTGAGCTCTTCTGCAAGCTCTTGCAACTCTTTAATGACCAAGATAAACTCTGCAGTTGTTTCTTTTTGCATATCAAAGCACAGCTTGCTCCAGAAGTTTATGAATGTCTAGGCTTCATAAAGTTTTTTTTTTTTTGCTTTGTTTGTGATTAACTTACAGTGAGGATTTTATACAGTAACTGACACCATACTGCCTAATAATATTGAGACAAAGTTGAGACAAATGTCTGTCCTAATTGCATTTATTAAAATAATGTACCTGTTCCGACTTACATACAAATTCAACTTAAGAACTATCCTACAGTCCCTATCTTGTAAGTATCCCGGGGACTATCTGTACTGGCCTTTTACCTTTAATTGTAAAAAAACATTCAGACCGAGGGACAGGCTGGCATTTCTACTTTTTTAAGGCCCTGGGGCAGAATTAAAAGGCTTGGCAGGCTGAATATGGCTTGTGGGTCAAAGTTTGGGGACTACTATGTAAATGAGATGTATTCGTGCTGGATCTCTAATCTAGAGATGTAGCGATGGGCTCATGTGCAGCAAAAGCTAGTTCAGAGCTTCAGAGGATGGAGTTTTTTATTTTGTTATGGCACAATGTATACATGTTAGCAGGTTCCATGTGAGGAGGAAGAACATAGCCTCATATCCAAAGGTTAGGTTTGGTAGGGCCCAAGGTCAGGATACGGGCTCAGTTTGTGCAACTTTACCAGGCCTAGACTTTGTTGCTAAGAACTACAACCAGGACTTGCAAAAGTAAGGATATAAAACATGTAGACCAGTAACACAGCACAATATTTGCCCATAAATCCTTATTTCCCCACTCTGCATAAAGTCCAATTCTTGCTTCCTCTGTCCCAGTATAGAAAAGGTTGCATTATGCTACCCACATCTTGAGAGCCCAGGGTTTCAAGGCATCTCCATCTGGATGTGTTATCAAGCCATGCTGAGCTCACAGGAGAATGCTGCGGAAAACTGTGCTATGTCACTATATGAATATTATACTCCTATAGTCACTATACTCCTCTCTACAGCATTAAAGACCCAACACTGCCGGACGGCTGAAAAAAAAAAGATAGGAAAAAGTAAAAATTGGGGGGACACAATGGTGTAATAGAGCAGAGAACAAACCATCATCTACAATAATTCAGTGAATGCTCGGGGTTTATGTATCTGGTGCTCTGGGGACATTTTACTGTGCTAGAAACATGTTCTATGGCTCTGTATGGTGTAGAAGACTATCAGGAAGATGAGGGATGATTTTTTTAAACATTGGCTGTCCTCCAAGTGCCACCACCGCTGTTCCAGCACCACAGGTACTATTTATCTTTCAACCAGCAATGCTATTTACTGTCACGGAAGAAGAACAGAGAGAGAAGACATGAAACATCCATCCTGGAGTGAGCACCTGCACTTGAGTATAAATCAAATCACAATATTTAGGAAATGTCCTTTATAGCTTTGGCATGACTATTTAAAGCAGCTCAATAAAAGAAAAGCTTGTAGCCGAAGCTTTCATTTGGGACCAGTAGTTGTGTGGGATGATGTACACAAATATGTCCAATGATGCACACAGGGCTCTGAAACAATGTAAAAAAAGATTCCTCAACCTGGTAGAAATGTCACTGGAAACTATTATTATTGACTTTTTCCAGTGAGACCAAGAAAGAAAGAGCACTGTGTAGATGGCTCTGTTCAGATTTATGGAGAGGAAAGGTAGGAGGCTCCCTGCTGCATCCTCTCTGTAGGACTGTCATTTAGTAATCTGATATTTAGCTATATGGCATTGCAGACTGATAGACAATCTTGTGGGAATAATCTACTATCGCTTGATTTTTCTCAAAGACAATCACAAATGATATTGGCTGACAAAAATAGCATCCACATGAGGCTTGAGCCATTTACACATTGGTGCAAACCCATGCAACATGTTTAGGACAAAAATATGAAAGGGCTGAATTACCAAATGTTTTACCAAGCAAAGAAATGCATTAGTTTATAACAGGTAATACGTTTAAGAGTACTTAAAGCGTACCTAAACTCAGAAATTTCACTTTAAAAAAAGGGTAGACAACCCTTTTATGTTAAGCAAAAATTCTGTTGTTTGTTTTTATTTAGGTGCAACACCGCCTCCTAATTCTCGAGCGCCGCCTCGGGGACGGATGCCGGGACGATACGGGACTCGATAGAAGACACCTCCGGATGGATCCGATTGCCCTGCAGGATTGAAGGTCGTGTATTGATCGTGTATTTTTTTTGTTTTAGGCACTTTTCAGTTTTGTTCCTCTTTAACCTCCTTCCCTATTAAACGGGTACAAAACACATGACCTGTTCTTCTACAGTGTATTGCTCACTACTGGAGTAGCTAATTGCCACGTAGAGACTGAGGGTATCCTGAAAAGCTCTGATCCAGTTTTGGCTTGAACAAACTAAATACAGATTTCTTGATTTTACAGCAAAAGGTCAAGCTCCTGTGCTTTGCCTTCAAATCCCTCTACAGTTCTTGTCCCGCTTACCTTTCCGACCTGATAGAAAGATACTCTCCGCTCCTCCAATGACCTATTATCGACTTTCTCACTCATAACCTCATCACACGCACGGCTCCAAGACTCTTCCAGAGCTGCCCCAACTCTCCGGAATGGTCTTCTTCGTCCATTTCGGCTTGCTCCTACTTTCTCCTCATTTAAAAGAGCACTCAAAGCCCATTTTTCAAACTTGCCTACCTGTTTTCTTGTGGCTTAAAACTCTCACTACTTACCTACGACTACATATCTTCCTCCTCTTGTGTGATACTTCCCCACCTCCTAGATTGTAAGCTCTTCGGGGCAGGGTCCTCTCCTCCTCTGTCAATGTCTGTAATAGTCTGTCATTTGCAACCCCTATTTAACGTACAGCGCTGCGTAATATGTTGGCGCTATATAAATACTGTATAATAATAATAATAGGTTTTACACAGCTGAGATTGGGTCAGACCTCTGCAGATAGTTCACTGTTTTTACACAGAGCAATGGGTTCTTCACTTTCACCAGATGGGCAGGGAATACTCATTGTGGCTTTTTAAAAAACGCAAGCTGTAAAGCTGCGTACACACGTGCAATTTTTGTCGTTGGAAAGGATCTTTCACGATCCTTTCCAACGACAAAGGACTACACGATGCATGAACGGTACACACGCCAGATTTTCGCCCGATATCTGGCCGAAGCCAATTATCGGGCGAGAAAAATCTGACGTGTATACGCAGCTTAAGACTTTGAACACCTTTTGTTTTGATGCACCTGCAATATAATGTGCTATTTCAAACTAAATATTTTTCTTTTCTTACTTTCTTTTGATTAGTTTCCACTGTTTACAAATATCCGCACAGAAACATATTGTCTTGGCTAAGTGTTATGTGTTTTTAGAGGGACACCAATTAAAGAAACTTGAATGTCAAATTCAAATAACCGATATGAATGGGTTCGTTTGAAAATAAAGGATTTTTCTTATATCCATGCATTTTCCACCCTTATTTGTTTTTTACCCTAAAAAAGACAAAAATGATCAACAAGAAACTGACAGATTTAACAGCATAACTGATTTAAAGGAACCAAAGGTTCCTTTTTTTAAATTCCATGATCTAGAAAGGTATTATTGCAGAAAGACAGGCGATGTCCCTTTTGCAATAATGAGCCTGATTTATTAAAGCTCTCCAAGGCTGGAGAGGATACACGTTCATTAGTGAAGCTGGGTGATCTAGCAAACCTGGCCTGATTGCCTTACCTGGAGCAATAAGGCAGGTGTCTTAGCTGCCTGATTGCTCCAGGTTTCTGACATCATAGCTGAGCTGCACATGTTTAGCATCATCTTTGTTTGCCAGGGAAACCCGGGATTCCCGACTTCCCTGGCATGAGAGTTCATCCAGGCATGTCCCATCAAGATGACTTAATATCACATGTAGTAGGAAGGAGAGAAAGAAGATGGCTGTGTCCAACACTGGAATGTGGATAGGTAAGTTAAGGTGGAACTCTGGCTGAGATTTGTTGGGTAAAAAAATTACCTAAACATTGTCCAATCATTCTTTTTCCCTAATAAGTTAGCCAAGAGAGCAATGTGGTCCCTGCCCTTCTTCATAACCTAAATATGACCAACGATGGCCATGTCATTTGAGATGAGCCAGGAAGAATAAACTATGGCAGTGACACTACATGCTGTGTATCCATCATTGTACCCTGTTCCAAGAAAGAGAATGTATAGTGGTTTTATTATATATTATTTATGAACAAGAATATTTTTATTGTTGTTGTTAGGTAAATGTAATGTTTTTAGGTTTCTCTGTTTAGTTGTAAAAAGCCTGTTTACAAAGCTGAAACTTATACACAAGTGAATGGGCCAGAGCACGGTGGTTCAGTGGTTAACACTTCGGCTTTTGCAGCGCTGGGTCCTAGGTTCGAATCTCAGCCAGGACACTGTCTGCATGGAGTTTGCAGGTTTTCCCTGAGTTTGGGTAGGTTTCCTCCCACATTCCAAAAAACATGCAGTTAGGTTAATTGGCTTCCCCTCACAATTGTCCTTAGACTGTAATAAAGACATATGACTATGATAGGGACATTAGATTGTTTGTCCCTTTGAGGGACAGTTAGTGACACGACTATGGACTTTGTACAGTGCTGCGTATCATGTCATTCTGAACAGCTGTGTCTAAAGGTTCATTAGATATAGATAGCTATGTCTAAAAGAAGATGACTACTCTTGTGTAGTCTCTTTACAAAACCCAGAGTGCTCTGTGAATCCTTTGTAATGTATTGGATGAATATTTGAAAAACAAAGATTGTATACATAAAGTAAATAATGTATTATTATATAACAGTCTAGATGAATTACACCTTGCATAGAATAATTCACGTTGCTTAGTGAAAGTATTGATAGTTTACTTTCCAAAGAATAGCCAATCATATGCAAGGTGATCTAAATAAACATGATTTTCTTTATTGCACGGGATTGGATGAAGTCAGCAGAGCTTCATCCCATTTACTAAGCACGGTGACATATCTAATGCAAGGGGATAATTCAATTTGCTATGTGGACAGCCTATCTTTTTCTTTAGTAAATCAGCCCTGGTGTATTTATTGGCATCTGTGTCTTGTAGTATTTTGTATATAATTTAGTTTAAATAATATTTATTGATATTGATCCAGGGATGAGCACCTTGGGAGGAGGCATTACCTGATTTAATTGATCACAGGTAGACATTACCTGTGTTACTGCAAAGGCTTACTGAGCGTAACAGCCCAAGTTTCGATTTACACATACAGCAGAATGAGTCAGAGAACTCAATCATTTTCCCCTTTCCAAGGAGTATAATCATACCAAGTCTGAAAGCAAACATTTTTTGCTGTGCTGCTTTTTTTAGAACACCCTGAGTGTCAAAGGTTCATACTGTAATAAACATTTAT
>NC_092861.1:21129529-21144256 GCF_032062135.1 Pyxicephalus adspersus
TGTCGGCTTCTCCTCGCTCAGAGGAGGAGGAGACACGCGCTGCAGCCGGGAGGAGAGTGAGGAGAAGAAGAAGCCCGCAGCATCGCGGGATCGGGTGAGTATGATTTTTTTTAATTACCGGTATATTTAAGGTGTATTCGGTGTATAAGACGCACCCACTTTTCCCCCCCAGTTTTGGGGAAGAAAAAGTGCATCTTATAGTCCGAAAAATACTGTACCTTAGTGAATGTATTGATAGTTTACTTTTCAAAGAATAGCCCATCACATGCAAGGAGATCTAAATAAACATGATTTTCTTTATTGCACGGGATTGGATGAAGTCAGCAGATCTTCATCTCATTTAATAAGCACGGTGACATACCTAATGCAAGGGGATAATTCAATTTGCTATGTGGACAGCCTATCTATTTCTTTAGTAAATCAGCCCTGGTGTATTTATTGGCATCTGTGTCTTGTAGTATTTTTTATATAATTTAGTTTAAATATTAAGTATTGATATTGATCCAGGGGTGAGCACCTTGGGAGGAGGTATTACCTGATTTAATTGATCACAGGTAGACATTACCTGTGTTACTGCAAAGACTTACTGAGCGTAACAGCCCAAGTTTAGATTTACACATACAGCAGAATGAGTCAGAGAACTCAATCATTTTCCCCTTTCCAAGGAGTTTAATCATACCAAGTCTGAAAGCAAACATTTTTTGCTGTGCTGCTTTTTTTAGAACACCCTGAGTGTCAAAGGTTCATACTGTAATAAACATTTATGTATAAAGGAAAGATTCTATAGAGGTATTAACATACATAAACTATCATTTATAACTTATACTACGAGGGGTGCTGAGAAGTTCCTGGCTTTGCCCCCTTCCAGATAAAATAGAAAAATGAGTGTGGGGGCATATGACAGTCTAATATCTTAGTATATAACTGTGCAAATTTCAGGTCTTTGTGATGGATGTGTTGGATTTGTTATCACCACTATCCTGAACATGTGCAAGCTTTTGAAGCGGCACAGGACTTTTTGGCTAGGTTAGTGACTGAGGATGAAACCTGGCTCCACATCTTTGATCCTGAAACAAGGAACAGTCAAAGGAATTGCGCCACAGCGGGACCCCGCGGCCAAAGAAGTTCCGAACCCAGAAAACAGCCAAAAAAGTCATGGCGTCCGTTTTCCGGGACAAAGAGGGTATTCTGTTGGTGGACTACCTACCTCAGGGCTCTAGTATCACCGGACAGTATTATGCTAACCTCCTGGACCAGCTGAAGGAGGCAATCAAGACGAAACGGCGTGGAAAGTTGACCAAAGGGATCCTTTTTTTGTAGGACAATGCACCTGCGCACCCGTCCAACGTTGTGACTGCCAAATTAAACACCCTGGGTTTCCAATTGGTCCACCATCCCCCCTACTCACCTGACCTAGCCCCTTCGAACTAATATCTCTTCCCGAATTTAAAGAAACACCTGAAGGGGCAACGTTTTGAGGACATTTCTGACGTCAAAGATGCTGCTGAGAGCTGGTTTGTGGCCCAACCAAAGGACTTTTATTTTTTATTTATTTTTGCAACAATATTTTTTCATTTTGAAGCTGCACAGGACTTTTTGGCTAGGTTAGTGACTGAGGATGAAACCTGGCTCCACATCTATGATCCTGAAACCAGGGAACAGTCAAAGGAATTGCGCCACAGTGGGTCCCCGTGGCCGAAGAAGTTCCGAACCCAGAAATCGGCCAAAAAGTCATGTCGTCCGTTTTATGGGACAAAGACGGTATTCTGTTGGTGGACTACCTACCTCAGGGCTCTATTATCACCAGGCAGTATTATGCTAACCTCCTGGACCAGCTGAAGGAGGCAATCAAGACGAAATGCGGTGGAAAGTTGACCAAAGGGATCCTTTTTTTGTAGGACAATGCACCTGCGCACCCGTCCAACATTGTGACTGCCAAATTAAACAGGCTGGGTTTCCAATTGGTCCACCATCCCCTCTACTCACCTGACCCAGCCCCTTTGAACTAATATCTCTTCCCGAATTTAAAAAAACACCTGAAAGGGCAATGTTTTGAGGACATTTCTGACGTCAAAGATGCTGCTGAGCGCTGGTTTGTGGCCCAACCAAAGGACTTTTATTTGATTGGTCTAGAAAAGCTACAACAACGCTGTACCAAGTGCATCAGTCTCAGAGGGGAATATGTTGAATAAATGTGTTATTTCATAACTCTGCCTCTCTTCTTTCTGGGCAAAGGCAGGAAATTCTCGGCACCCCCTTGTATATGTAAAATAAAATTGTTTGAAAACCCTTATGATTTTGCCTTTATTATTATTAATAATATGATATTTTATTTATAAAGCACCAACATATCAGGCAGCTTCTAGAATAAGAAATAGCCTATATTGAAATATAAATATTAACTTACATGGATCAGTTTAGCTGCTGAAAGAGTGTTATGGAAAGGGAAGATTTAAAAATGGGATGTAATTCATTTTGCTCAGTTCAACAGATGTAATGCTTGTGGATACTGCAGTTTATGGACCCAAGCAAAATTATGGTACCTGGACAGTAGTTCTTTATTTTTATTATTAGTATTATTATTAATAATATTAAACAGTATTTATATAGTGCCAACATATGCAGCACTGTACATTTAATAGGGATGTTAGTTTTCCCTCTTCCAATCAAGTAAGCCCAGCTCTAGGATTTTCAGATACCAGAACCCCTACAATTCCCCTACAAACTCTTAGAACGTTTAGGTACTTTGATACCCCTACACCCCTTTTCCTGGCCCTCCAGATTTCTTCATATACAACTTCAGTAACTGTCTCACATTCATAGACAGTGCCTTAGACTAGTTCCTGTTACATTAGGCCATCCCTGGGAACAGCAAGAAGGTTTTGTATTTCTTTTAACACCTTCTCATATGTTACACCAACATTCCTCCATAGCTTGCAAAAGTGGTGATTTGTTCGGAAAGTACATGCTACTCAAAGATGATCAAAAACACAGGTTCTCGGCAAGCTTCCATCGAAAAATACAGAAAATGTGAAGTCTGTGCTAATGCCGCAGTTACTACTTTTTCACTTTGACTTGACAGATCTCAACCAGCTATAAACAAGAGTCCTTTTGCTGGGAGCCATTTTCTACATCAATCAGTTCTCTTCATGTTCTGTCTTCTTCACACTCTAGAGAAGTCAGAGCTGAAAGGAATCCTCTACTCCTGCATATGGAATGATCCATACTTGCCCCTGGCTTTGAGGTATTAGTTTGTCCTGGTTTCATATGAATGATAAGCTTCTTCCTAATCTTCTCTGTGATTGTAGCATGGCACACGGGAATCCTAATACCAAATAATGTTCTATATTTTCAGTTCTATTTCAAAGTGTAATGGATAGTCTGACATTTATGCGTTAACCCCTTAAATGATGTAATTCCACTATGTTCTTTTGGAGAGTTTAATGGAATACATTTTTTTTTCATGAATTCAATTTTTAAAAAGAGTTTGCATTCATACTTGCTATGTCACGGGTATAACAAGTGAATATTCAGTTCAGTTATCAAGTCATAGGAAAAGCAAATGCCTGTTTATGTTTTCATGATTTTAAATGAACACAGCTACAATGTAAAATGTACAGATCTACAAGTCTTTTACTAAACCAACCCCCAGTTGGATATATGCTGGTTTATATTTTGGAGAATTTGAAAAAATATGTGCAGCGGGTGTAGGGATTATCTTGCAAGGCAAACAGGTACAGAGAATGAATGCAAACGAGCAAAGGCAGGCTGTATTCAATAGGTCAGAAAGTCAGCTTCTGTATGAAGTCAGCTTCTTAGAATCAAAGTCAAGATACCAAGATATGCCTTAAAATTATTCTAATGCTCCTGCCCTACTTATAATTTTGATCTGATGCTTTAATACACCCCTTACTTCTGCTCCCCGCTCCTCCATTAACTTAAAAAACTGACATATCACTTCCTCACTAATAACCTCTTTTCTTGTATAGCTCTAAGTCTTCTTTAGGGCTACTCTCACACTACTTAACGTTTAACACATTTATTCAGGCCTCCAAATACATCTCTTTAAATTTGCCTACCTATCATTCTTTCCTTCATAACAATCTGTAGTTAGTCACAGTTCCATTTCCCTTCGCTCTTGTAGGGTCCTCAGGGGGCAGGGTACTCTTCTCCTTCTGTGTCAGTATTTATTTATTTTATTATTACAATTTTATCTTTACAGACCCTTGTACATTAAATAGGGGTTACAAATGACAGACAGATACATACAGTTACATGGGAGGAGAGTATCCTGCCCTGAAGAGCTTACAATGTAGGAGGTGGGGGAAGTCTCACACAATAGGAGGGGAGGATGAGGAAGACCATTCCAGAGAGTCGGGGCAGCTCTACAAAATTCTTGGAGCCCTGTATGTGATGAAGTTATAAGTGAAGAATTCATTAGTAGGTCATTGAAGGAGAAGAGAGAGCGGCTGGGGAGTATTTTTTCTATCAAGTCAGAAAGGTAATTGTGATAAGAACTGTACAGGGAATTAAAGGCAAAGCACAGGAGCTTGAATTTGAAGGTGAAATGGAAGCTTATGAAGAGAATTACGAAGAAAGGCAGCAGAAAAGGAGCGGTGGGAAGGATGGATGGGTCTGACTGCAGAATTCATAATAGATTGTAGAGGAGAGAGTCGGGTTAGTGGAATACCAGAGAAGAGGAGGTTACAGTAGTCCAGACGAGAGATGATAAGAGCATGTACAAGGAGTTTGGTGGTCTCTGGGGGCAGGTAGGGGTAGATTTTGGAGATGTTGCGTAGGTGAAAGTGACAGGACCTGGAAATGTTCTGGGGGGTAATGGGGGGTAAATGAGAGGACAGAGTCAAAGGCGACTCCAAGCATGCCTGAGGGGAGGAACGCAAATTCGCCAATTTTTAACGTGTAACTGAACTCAAAGAGTGAAGGACAATTTAGAAATGTTAAATGAACCTAACCAGAAGCCTGAAAAACTTACCTTATAAGGAATATATCATAAAAAAACTGCAGTGACTTCCTTTGTTTTATACCTGCTTTCTTCTAGGCACAGCTTACCACCCTTAATTCGGCCAAGGTATTTACCAGATGCTTTATGTAGCACATCCCATGCAGGAGTTGCTGCATTATATGATGTGGATTCCTGCTGTGTGGTTGAGAACCTACAGCCAGGTGGGTTGGGTGCAAGGATACCCCCCAAAAATGGATGAAGCAAAATATGGCTCAGGTAATAGGATAAATTCCCCGATTTTCCAATCCATCTTTGGTAGCTTGTAATTGCCTTTCTTAAAATTCCTAAAAATGCTGTTGACTCTCCAATGTCTCAATGTAACAGCAGCACTGACTCATTATCAAGGTAGCAATATATAATTTCTATTTTTTAATAGCTGTGAAGAGTTGGTCTACTGAAAGCAGCCAAATCAAGTATAATGGCCTTCTAAGGGAAGCCAAATCTTTTCTTTGGCAATGCTAAATTATTTCCCTGACCTTCTAAAGGCAGTCATAGGTACCTTTCTGTAAGTAATAAATCTTATTGTTCTATCCCAGCAGCAGCAGCAGCAGGTTTTACCCATAACTGTAGCTTGACAATCTCTAGCATAGAAGTTTAAAGTCAAGATGCCCCCTAATCAGTCAATTTATTATGGTTAATCCTTCCAGCAAAACCATTGGTATACAGCAGATAATTGACAGTGTAGGACCTAGGGGAACAGACCCCTTAACTGAGCAGAGATCTATACTCTAAAATAAAACCCTACTTGGGCACACTTGGCTGCAACAGTCTTCATCCATAACTCATTTACAGATGCATGCCACTTTCGCCCTCAATCATCAACAGAAGCAAACAAAATCAATCCAACCCCTGAGCTTAGGGATCTGCAGAGTGCTGAAAATGTATACAAATGTTCAAGCCTATTACAACCAAAATAACTTAGCAAATACAGCAAAAATACTATTAGAGACAGAAGGATAGTGTCCCTATAATTAATATTGGATGAGTCTTTTGCACTAGATAGAGAGACAATAGGGGTGTCTAATAAGAACAATGTTTCTGGACCAAGCTGTAAGTAACTCCTGAACAGTAATAGGTATACAATGACATTAAACAACCAATCCTGTAAAAAAGTATCAAGATTAGTGGACATATTAATGTAGGTTCATGGTAATTGTTACAAGTAGAAAAACCAAATAGTAATGGCAAAAGGTAGGTAGAAAAAAACTTTAATATTGGATTGCTAGTATTTGTACTCGCCTCCTCTGTTACTACAGTGCTAAATGATGGCTTTTCTTCCAGTTTATGTTAATTATGTTATGTAATATGTTAATTACAGGGATGTCACATTCTATCTGTGAGCAGTGTGTGGGAGACTTCAGACTGGAGGATGGGGCCCAAGTTTGGAAGAGCAACAGCAATTCCAGGAACATCAAGAAACTTAATTGTTTCAGTGTACTTTTATCTCCACGTTTTATTTTGATAAAATAAGCCTTTCAATTTACTTGCGTGTTTCCACAAAAATCAATTAATCATTTTAGAGTACAGTTAGTATAATGACCTTAGATTTCATGATAAACATCCACAAGTCTACAAAAGATAAACCGAAACATGGCACTTTCTGTAGCATGCAGAGAAAAAGCTAAAGAAAAACCTTGACCCCTTTGCCCCCATTGAGCTATGAACTATTTGAGCAGCATAGGTTGACTATCCTGACTACTCCTCCTTCCACTTCTCACTGAACTGCTTATGGAAGCCGCCTCGTCTGCTTACTTCGTGGCCCCCGGCCCTAAAACAGTCTGAAAAGTATCGGGGGTTGAAATGGGTTGTTCCCTATAGTAATGCTCTACAGACATGTAGCACAACAAGAACAAAACAATATATCTTATACAGAACAAATAATCTAAAAAAAGCAGGAAAATACACATCGATAAAACATACAATCTTTTTACCTTCAGTCTCTGGTACTTTTACCTGACAGAAGCTTCCGATAGGGCATAAAGCTCAGTTCTTCAATAAATTTGTTATTTTGTGAAAACAGGATAAATGCCATTTGTACATATCAAACATAGTTACAAAATCGGAACAATAGGTTCCTTTAAATTATTTTTGTGCATCACCTTCAGTCTATTTTTCATGGAGGAGATTATGTTGGTATTTTTCCGTCCAGTAAATCCAACTACTTCACATTGCTCACAAAAGATTCTGAGCAATTTGACCCTCTAAAAAAGATTTTTTTTGGTCTTTCCTTCTGTTCTTGTTAGGTGAAATTGTCTGATACCTCTTTAGTTATGTCCCCATAAGGGCTAGCATGTAATGATTTGGTAGTCCAGCTAGAATCATGCTTAATTTTAGATAGAATAATCCAATCCATTAATTGTCCATACAAATGTGTATGACTTGACATTCCACACCAATCAAACTTCTGGATCATAGAAGTGACAATGGAGATGGTTGCATGATGACCTCATTAAATTAAATGATTCCATGGAAGAATCATGGGAACCAAAGGGCTTGCACTTAAGTAAAATAAGTCCACTGTAACGATAATACTTCAAACCAATCCATATCACTTAGAAGCCAATCATTGTACAGCATATTTCTTACCTTAAATCTAATCTGTGTGAGCCCTGATAGGTTTGTACAGCTGTGTCAATTGTCAATGCTTCTTTACTGGCAGGTCTTCTCCAGGTAATGTGGTCATTGGAAACTGTTTGGTGCCAGCTGGAAGTACAGGTGTGGTAAGAGCTATTGATCTAAGCTGAAGTGCCTAGAAAAGCTATTGTGATCTGCCCCACTACTTTTAAAAGTAAATGAAATGTTTATCTCAGAACCCAGCATAGGGGGCTTACAGGTAGTGCAAATGTAAGTGTATTGACCTTAATATAGACGTTATTGGCAAAGATCATTAGCATTCTCATACAAAGGGCCTGATTTATTAAAGCTCCCCAAGGCTGGAGAGGATATACTTTCATCAGTGAAGCTGGGTGATCCAGCAAACCTCGAATGGATCTGGTCGAGGATTGAAATAGAAAAAAATAGCAAATGACTTTTAAGAAATTCATTCCAAGCTTGCTGGATCACCCAGTTTCACTGATGAAAGTGTATCCTCTCCAGCCCCAAAATGTCCCTTAAAATAAAGATGAAATGGGGTAGGGAACTTTTGGTTAGGGCTATAAATACAAAATCTCAGATAGTAGTACAAGCTTTAGAAAAAGGTTTGCTGTTTAAGAGTACAGATTAGATGATGGCCTATAGACACGGGTGTAGTCGTAAAAAAAAAAGCGGGGGCACGGTAATAGTGAAGGCTAACAGTGGCGAGAGCGCAGGGAGAGCCTATACAGAATCCTGAAAAAAGTGAAGGCACGGCATGCCCGCTCCACCACACCTCTGCCTATAAAAAAGACCAATACAAGTTCAATAGGGCTGAACTCAGAGTAAAGGTGGCTAAGATTTAGGGCTATTTAGAAAATAATATAACACCAAACATTAGTATTCACTGAACAGAGCCAATGACAAACAGAGGTACTCAGTAGGCATAGTGTCCCCTTTAATTGGGTTGATGAGTTTTAATTGGAAATGGTTTATACTTGGCTGGACCATACATCTATGATAACCAATCCAATATGATATTGCAAAACTTTATTAATTATTTTTTTTAAAGGTGAACATGTGCCTATACTAGTGTTACCTAGACAAAACAAACCCTTACTAACATTTGTAACTGCAGGTACTGCATAGAAGAAATTCATAACTAAGGTTCAAAACTGAACCAAAAAAAAATCACACCTCTCTCTTTATTTTCTCTGTCAATGGAAACCTAGCAGCCTTCCGGCCTTATAATGCTAACAAACACCAGATGACTTTACAGTCTTTGGTGTGATATTTAGGAATGAATTACTCCAAAGTGCCTGCAACTACTTTCTAAGAATTTGTAATTATGTTACTGTCCATATCCCAGGCTTTGCTGCCCATTAAAGGAGAAATAGTGGATAAAATTTACTAACCTTTGAAAAGTAAAGCAAGTCTTTGCTTTTTTTCAGTCAGTTATTAGGCTACATTTTGTAGTTATTGCAAAGATAATATAGTATGTTTTGAGTATTGAATTCTATGTACCGGTATTTATTCCATCATTTATCTTTTATCTTATTTTTTATCTTATCCCTATTATTTATCCTTTCCATTTCATTTTTTCATTTTACTTCGGTGTTCTCAGTCCTGCCGTTTGATATGACAATAGATGCAGATTTGCATGGAGCTCCAACTGCATTAGGAATATGATTTCCATATTCATTAGCCAATAAAACAGAATGTACCCCCCTTTGTACCCTGTTAATTACTACATCAGATAAAAAGCTTGGTCTGCACTTATTACTGATGTTCTCTATAGAAGAGTGCTCCTTTCATCCTGCAATGTTAGGCAGAGAAGAGAACAATAGATTTTTTTGGATTGCATAGGTAATAACAATATTTTTGCCTTCTCTTTGACGTTCTGAAACCTTTGATCAGGCCTAGAAAATCTATTACAATTTAAATTTTATATTTTAGGTAACTCGTCTTTGTAAACATTGAAAATTGCCTGTTCAGTTCTGTTGATCCTATTCTGGTGCATATTGTTTTATGTGTCAACTGTCATTGTATAGTCATCTGGTAATTGCTATGTTAGCTGCTCAGACCAAAGTCTAAGCGGGATGTATCTCCATTTAGGCATACCAACCAATAAATCCTTTTTATAAGTCGGGGGAAAAAACTTCTCTTGGGCTTCATCCCAGAATCACCCAGACTCAACTTTCATTTCTCATAAACTTGTTACCTGGTGGATGGTCAATGGGATAGATATGTAACTATTACAGGGAGTATAGAAGCATGCAGGTGGGGGTGAGTAACATCGGCAAAACCAGAAAGACCCTTTCAATTGTTACAGCAATAAGGTCATTGTATAATTATTTTACCACATTGCCTAGCTCCATTAAACTCTACACAAAATGGACTAATTTAAAGTGGAAAGCTGAATTTACAGCAAAATAGTAGATGCTCCTTAGCGTTTAAAGTACTTTGGTATTAACATATAGCTATAAATTTTTTTTTATGGCACCATTGTTCAGCCCTGAAAATGTTTCCCAGCTAGGTGGCCTGAATCTGAAGCTTTGGGTGGTGGAAGCAGATTAGGCCAAATGTTTGAGGGTTTCACTAAAACCATCTCTAACTTTAATAAGAGTTATTAACCATTAATAAAATAAAACTTTCCTTTTTTTAATGGTTAAATTCTAGATCAGCAGCACTGGCAACTCAACTGCTAAGTAAACAGGAAAAGCATGTTTTGAGGGTCTGGTGCCTTGGTAAGTGTTGCTATTCCTCTTTGGTAATACCAAGTCGAAAATAGATAAGCTTAGATTTTTTTTTTAGTCACCGCAGTTCTAGCTCTAAAACTGATCGTTTCAGCTATCCGTGAGGATGGCATTCTTTCCATTATCCAGCAATGTAGGAGACATCCTTCCTAATGACTACCACAGTAATGATCTGTTAGCTGTGGATATAGCAATTATAAAAGGGGTTCCTCGAAGACTTGAAATTTATTTCGAATTTCTCTATGCTAAAAAGGTTTAGAAACACTGCCATAGACCATGCACACAAATGCAGCACAATTTAGGTATTATTACATTCTAGCACCAACCTGGTCTAACTGGGAAATGGCTCTAGATATGCCAGGAATGTTTTGTACCTTGTAACATTATTGGTATGTGGAAATCAGAATTACAATGGGTTCAGCTGGAATACTGTCTCTTTCATTAGGGGGCATTGGAAAGGGAACACTTCTCTCTGTGCTTAAGAGGGATTCTTGTTACACGTTATACATCTGGGCAGTTTATACATCCGTTATATGAAGTCATACATACGCTCACAGTTATACATACTTACATACATGCATATGTAGTGCTCACTGCCACTAGTGTGGACAGTTTATACGGTGGTTCCTCCTAATGATGGGGCATAGAACTCACAGAGGCTCACACAAACCAATTTTTTAGGGGTTTATTGAATTAGTTTGCATGAAAAGTTTTCTATACAGTCAACGCTAACAGCTGACTTTTAGCACTCTCGCTGATTCTAAAGTCCCAGAAAAGCATTTCTCCTCCGGAGTTGGTTCTTCTGTGAATGACTGTCCCAAATTCTCCACCACAGGGACTTTCTGTTCTACGTACCTAACTTCAGGGTCCCATCCTTCATCTTCTCCCTGCTAAAGTCCTTGGCCACTGGGAATCTAACTTATCTCCCTCGATGGTCCAGTCTCCAGCTCTCCCAGCCTAGCCAGGCCCCCAGCAGCAGTACCAACCTGCCCCAACTTCCTTAGCTTTTTTCATAAAGGTTTTTCTTAAAGGTGCCATAGGCCCAAAAATTGATGTACAAGGGCAGTGAATGGCTGCTACCTAAAATCTGATGTTTTTTCTGCAACAGAAGGTAGTCACCCATCTCTTCATGGGAAGAACTGGTTCTAGTACTGTCCCTGTAAATCTTAAAGCAACCTCACTGTATTAAAGGGGGTACTAGACATGAATGTACATACATGCACTATCACTTACATTGTAGACCATTCAATGCCAGGAATGCTTCCTAACTTACTATATCCCCACTGCTACCAGCAGGAAAATACCAGTGCTGCTGAGGAGGAGCCGCATGATAAAATCAATAAGTCAGGCAGATCTCTATGGCGGAACTAACCTGGGAATCCCTGCATCCCCCCTTCCCTTGCATACATTACCTAACTGTGCTAAGCATGTCTCTCTTCCACTAATCTCTTTTCTGTGAACCATAAAAAACAAATGCTCAAACAAGGATCTGTTACACTGACAAGTGTTTTTTCTCATAACTATGTTTCCTTTATATAGCTTTTTAATATAATAAATTAAATTTAACTAACACTGGATAGAAGGCTTTGTGCACAATAACACTTTTGAATAGTTAAACTAGTAGCTGGTGGAATGTTTCAAAAAATATGTCAGACAATGCCTCAAGCTAAGATGCCGCAGAGGGAACAGTGTATGGGATCAAATTTGGGCAGCCATGACATGATGAGAAGGCCTGATCATGCAATCGAGGTTTTTCCAGTAACAGTGTTTCGTTGTTGTTTTTATACCAGAACTATATATGACTTTTTAAAACATTATTCAAAAAAACTTTGAAATATAAACTTCTAAATAGCAGTGTAGATTTCACAGACCTATGAAAGTTATCACTGACCCTATAACAAGACTGGAGAAGATAGATTATCATGGAAGAATTTGGGTGATCCAGCAAACCTGGAAGGGATTTATTAAAAATCATTTGCTATTAGTGGGTTTACTGAATCCCCCAAGTTCTTCCATGATAGTCTATCTTCTATAGTTTTCACAGGTCTGTGAACTCTATACTGCTATTTAGGAATTTGTATTTCATTTATTGGAGAGCTTTATTAAATGCTTGTAGAAAACTTGTACCAAATTTTCCTTTGTTTCTAGAAAAGTTTTGCAGGAATGCAATAAAATACCCCATTTTTTTAGACTTGGAATTGGAGTATGTAAATTACCTGTTGTTGCTGTATTGAATGGTGTTAAGCTGAAGCATGAGATCATTTAGAAGTGCAGCACAACTGAGCATTGCATGACACGCGTCACGTGTGGCCACTGGAGCTTAAAAGTCAAATTAAAGTTATGACTGCTGGTTCAGCAAGGTCAAATAACATATACAACACGTAGAGTCCTTGAGTACTACACAGCACGGATGTCATACTCCAAAAGTCTCTTTCATTCAGCACAAACTGTTTCACTTTGCAAAGTTCCATACACTCTTATAATTTATTTATACTTCTTTGAAAGTCTTCCTCTGCACAAACCATAAGCAGAGAAAATCGCCTGCAGCAGTGAAGAAGCTGTCACCATAGCAGTCGCTGTCATCTCTTGGTGTTAACAAAATATAAAGCAGTCATCAAGCAAAAGAACCTTTATGTACAATGTGTAGGCCTTGTGTATTTAACAGTGTCAATGAGGCTCAAACATAAAAAGTACCTGAAAGTTCCTGTATTACCCCGTAACAACCATACTTTCATTTTTTATTCTTCATCTCTCATATTCAAGCCGGCACCCTATAAAATAAAAGCTTTGATCTGACAGATTGCTATAAGCAATACAAACACTTTTTTAGACACTTTATAATACATATAGCTCGGTGTTATAGCTATATCGTACCTTTTTATGAAGGTCAGATGACACTTCCACTGTACTTTCATACAGACAAGTGAAAAAGAATCCACTCATAGAGGGACGGAAGAAATAAAAACGCTCTACTGCATCCAATTCTTGGACAAAATAATGTTCTTTTTCATCAACCGTTGGGATTTCATCACATATTCGCTGTGGCAAAAGGTCACCTGTGTTTCAAAAGGTTGTTTTTTTCTGAACATCTACGAGAGTATAGACGTGTGATATGACTTTAATGACATAGAACGCTGCACAAGTGTGTAGCATACAAAGTATGTTAAAGATAAGTTAACAAAGATCAGGAATAAATTAATCCGCTGTATGAGCAGTAAGAACACAACATCATCTACATACACTGAGTTATGAAGTTATGTTTGCCTTGATCATAAATCCTCTTTGTCTTACATTGGGGTTGATTTAGGAATATTGGCTGTTCGCACAGCAAAGTGAATTATTGCCTTGCAAGTGTTATTTTACTTAGCTTGGTAAATGAGATGAAACTCTGCTGACGTTAACATCCAATCATGGGCAAAGAAAAATCTAATTTTTACAAAATATCTTTACATGTAATTAGAAATCCTTTGCAAAATTAATATTCACCACATCCACTGAGCTAAGCGAGTTATCTCTTGCAAATAAATAATTCACCTTGGTAAGTGAACAACTTTAATCACATTAGTATATCAGCCACATCTTAATTTAATTGTGATGAACCTTGGTACAAACAGCAAATGTGTCTTACATCTTACTTATATGTTAGGTTTGTAACATTTAAAAGGCAGTGAAACAACAACATGTCATTTACTGATACAGAACAGGGAAATGCAACTGTTAACATGAGCTATTGGGAATGGTTTTCCAAAAGGAGTGAAAGTGGTAAACTAAAGTTCCACTTTTACAGATGCTACATGGGGCCGGTCATTATTGCAGAAAGGGGCAGGAAATGCCCCTGATTTATTAAAACTCAACAAGGCTGGAGAGGATACACTTTCACAAGTGAAGCTGGGTGATCCAGCAAACCTGGAATGAAGCTGGTCCAGGATTCAAAACATTTGCAAATTACTTTGAAGAAATCCATTCCCCAGCTTCACTGATGAAAGTATGTCCCCTCCAGCCTTGGGGAGCTTTAATAAATCAAGCACAATGTCTCGTAATAATCAGTCTTACTTGCCTGATCACTCTGGGTTTCTTGAGACAAAGCTGAGCTGTGTATCCTGCAATCCCAGCATCCCATGCATGTGCCGGGGATAAATGAACTTCCTTGCGCATGGGTGGGACTTACTTCATCCTGGCATGGTGAATCAAGATGGCCAAAGATCATCTCTGGGAGTGCTAAATATGAATATATATATATATATATATATATAAAATAAAAAAAGAGCACATCCACAAACTATGTGATTGCAATTTTACAACATTGCTTTTGTGTATAGGACATGTTCATATAAACCATCTATCAGTTACCTTAAAGTGAAACTTTGCCATTTTGGC
>NC_092861.1:21144521-21149454 GCF_032062135.1 Pyxicephalus adspersus
TATTCTTCAGGAAATTCCACAGTGGGGGCATTCCTGCCTTAACAACCAATAGCCACTGAAAACACTCCCCGCTGTGTTCATTAACAACAGGGCTCTATGATTTTAGAGAACACAACGGGGAAGAATTTTTAATTGGCTGATGTTGTTAGAGGCAGGAACACTCCCCGCTGTAACTCTGGACAGGAGCTAGGAAGAATAAATCAAGACTTCATTTGACCAAATGAAAAGATGAGTGTGTTTTTTTTTGGTTTTATTATATTTTGTTAGATATGAATGCTTACAAAGTTTTAGGGCCTCCTTTATTCAAATGTGAGGGTGATTTTAAAAGTGATCTTTGTAATTTTAAAAAAAAATACCATTTTTTAATGAAAGCAAATCATTTGAAATTTACCAAACTGCAATTATTTTAATTCACCTGTAGATTTAAGCAATTCATGGAAAAGGTTCTGTATTTTTTCAGCCAAACCAAACTGTGGTTATCACAATTAACCCTTTAGTGAATGACATTTAGTTTGCTAAAGCAGTGTGTACGGTAAATAAATATATATACACCATTTCCATATTTTAAAACCCTTTTGTTTTGTTTCAGATGCAAAATGCAATATATGCAATAATATACTTCGATATACTCCGTCTGTGTTGACAGGTGACAGTAGGGGCACGTGCTGACTTGCCAGAATCCACAGGCAGGTTGATCCTTCAATAAGACACAGAAACTGAAGAAGTGCAATACAGAGAATGTGTTTCCAGGCTTTTGAAGTGTAACAGACGATGACTTTTCTAAAACCTGTCTATGTGATGGAAATAAAAACTTAATGGCAAAAGTAGACTAACTAGAGTCTATACTATATACAAGAGACAAAACAGTAAGGTGAAAGAGAGGAACATACTAGGAGCATATAAAAAAATAGACTTCTATGTCTGAATTATTAATATTAATAATAAACAGTCTTTATATAGCGCCAACATATTATGCAGCGCTGTATATTAATCAGGGGTTGCAAATGACAGACAGATACAGACAGTGACACAGGAGGAGTATAGGACCCTGTCCCATAGAGCTTACAATCTAAGAGAATTGGCTGGATATTTAGCACAGGAGCATATAGCATCAAAATATGCTGGACACTCTGTTTTGCATAGACAATATCGGAAAAGTTTTTTTAAGACCCTTCTTTAAGATTAGGGTCATAATTAGGTAATCTAGTCCTTGTGTTTGTTCTTGTGCTGATTCCTTTATCCCTATGATATTATCGAGGTGTTGTGCCCTTGGGTGCTGCTGCTTTGGTATACATCAAATCTTCATATGTAAAGGAAAAATCCGAATTTAAAACCGACCACCTAGGGGGCGCTAGTCTCAATACTTCCTGAAGAAGTGGACATTGTCTGCGAAACGCATTGAATTACAAATTAAGAGCTAACTTGTGTGAGGTTATTTGTTTGGGCACTCCATACAATGATATTATGTGTAAATTATGTTTGTTCTTCATGTTTTTATGATAAATTTAAAATGTATTTAATAAAATGGCAATTTTTTAATAATTTTGCCTAAAATTTAAAGGCCAAGAAAGTCCCCTTTGTTGGTTTCTGTAACCATTTAACAACATTTTCACATCCCTTTGCTATTGATCTTCTGAGATCTCTTTGCATCCATTTCTGTCGGGCCATTCACTCAAGTAATGGCTGTATGGCATTTGTGAAAAAAGTGGACTATGCTCTCATGATATGTGTTGAAATTATTATTTGTAGTCAGGATGATAGAATGATGATGAAGGAATGCATTTGAAGGACAGGGACAGAACCCTGTTGCCACTCTATACCAGGAAAACCCAACAATATTTTTATAGACAACAAGCCAGGTATTATTTTTAATAAAAACTACAGATGTAAAGAGATTGGAAAATAATTTGATACCATTGCACATGTTATTGGATTATGATATACTTTACCACTTTTTTAAGTTTAGGTCCACTTTAGGTAGAAGTTTATCCTTAGCTTTTTTATCCTTAGCTTTTACAATTTTATCCTTAGCTTTTACAATGATCTCAGCATCAGAACAAGTAACGATTGCTGGAGCAAGGCCATACAGAACATTTTGTGATAGACAGATGCTTTTACAGTGTTCTCCAACCTGCATGTTTACATAATACAAAGTTTAGATGAAAAAGGAATAGGTACATTTTATCTGCTTGTATAAACTCCAAACTGCACATTCTGGGAAAAGACAGGAAGAGAAGAAATATACAATTTATCAAGAATAGAAAAAGAAATCTGAAATAAACTACATAAACTACAGGACAGGCAGGAAAATGTGCATTGTACAAAACAACCAATCATTTGTGTCTGGTCAAAAAACTAAAATTAGACATATAAGATAGATAACAGCATTACAGAAGTAATGTGTTTAGTTTCTGTGTATTGCGGGTAAGTATCCGTTAATCACATCAGCCAAGCAAATAGAATGCTACTTCCTGCAATGCAAAAACTACATTGTTCCAGTTTCTACTAATATACACAACCAGCAAAGCCCCCCGATAAAATGTTCTTTTGCAGCATATTCTCCAATAATACGGGCCAACTTTATTTACATTGCATGTTGCATGGTCTTGCTCTCCTCCCATGGCATTTTGTATGACTATGCCTCCAGCAAATGTGAATGCCATCTAATTTATCAAACTATCAACTTGCTGGTAACTTTTAAAAAAGGTGAATCACCAAAGCTGTCAAAGCTGTCAAATTCATACAGTTCTGGGTTCAATAGTTTGTACCAGATTTAAATATGTTGGTTTTGGCAACATGATAAAGTTGTTTTCCTGATAATTCTAAGGTATTGTCATCAATTGTTTTTATGCTGTTGTTCGAGTCAAAATATTGGCTATGTATCCAGTGTTCAGGTTTTACGATTGTTTGTTTATGGTGCACCCCCTATCTTCCCAATTTCCTGGTACTTTTTGTTTTTTGTTTTTTTTAATTTTGCATTGTAAATGTGTTTATGGATGCTATTATTAAAATGAAAATCCTAAATAAAAGTTTATTGAACATAAAAAAGGGGAATCACCTAGTAATATAGAATCATTACCCATGAGTCAGTTTACTCATGGGAATCACCCAGTAGTATGGGATCATTACCCATGAGTCAGTTTACTCATGGGAATCACATAGTAGTATGGGATCATTACCCATGAGTCAGTTTACTCATGGTAATCACATAGTAGTATGGGATCATTACCCATGAGTCAGTTTACTCATGAGGATCACATAGTAGTATGCGATCATTACCCATTAATCAGTTTAATCATGGGAATCACATAGTAGTATGGGATCATTGGTGAAGCATACATAGCTTCATAGTTAGTCAGGTTAAAAACTACTATAGATAAATATACTAGAAAAACTGCATACTCCAGATGGAAAAAAGAACAGTTGATCCGGAGGAAGGCAAAAAAACTTTTATAAAAATGTTTGAATTTATACCAACAGGAGAAAAAAAAATCCTTCCTGAATCCTTAAGGCACATGTCTCTGGTGTCATTTCTTCTAAATTGTAATACCAATGTATATTATGTGCTTCCAGAAAGCATCCATCGTTTTCCTAAACCAATCTATTAAAATGTTTTTAAACGACTTCCTGTGATTATTTGATATGGATAAAGCACTATTGGTACTTCCATAAATAATGATTTCCAAATGGCCAGCAACTACTGCAAATGTCATTAGAAAATTTACATAGGATCCCATATACATTCTGTTCAAGCATTATTCTTTTCCCATAGTGTAAGAAGGATTCGCACCACTTACCTTTTAAACAAGACCTGGCCAATTGCAGATTAGAATATTAGAAGGAGAATGAGGTGCTGATAAAGATATCATCACAACATAGATGGTCTCAAATAGCAGACAAGGTTTTAATTTCTTTTCATTCTCTCATTTCTGGAAAAGTCTTCCCATACCTTCTACTAGTCTGAACAATTTATTTTTGACAATTGAAGTTGAAGTGGTTTCTCAATCAATATGTTCTAAGACAGGACAACCTGAAAAGGTTTCTGTGTATGCTTTCTCCTAATCACTCATTATATTTCTTGGGAGGGATTGTCACAAAAGCAAGATTCCCACTTTCTTTCATCTGCTAAGCCCAAAAGCCTACGGAGAGAATTTGTATTATTTATCAGCATATATCTCCAGACCCACCAATGCTGCCCATTGGCGTGATTAGTGTTTTTACACATTTTTAACATTTAGGAAACCTTAAAATAACTTAGGGAACCCCTACTCCTATTACTATATAGATAGCTCACAGTACTTTGGTGTGGTGATCAGTGGGAAGAATGTATGCTACATTTCTGGCCAGAATTTCATCCCAACACATAGCCAAAAAGATTATTAATAAAGATTATTGGTGTCAGTTAAACTGACCAGAGAGGCACAGATTGCACATTGCTCAAGGAACCCCTAGCAATCACTGGAGAAACCCTGGTTGAGAAACACTGGGCTAGGGTAATAAACATTCAATGGAATTATACCACTCTTTCCTAACCAGTCAGTTCACTAGAAAGGGGCCATAATTAATGTCCTAACTGTAATTACCCCATTCATAAAAGTAGCAATTTGGTGATATGATCATCATGTTAATCTCATACCTTTCCAGCAATGTCACTAGTGGCAGCAAATTTATACCATGATAATAAAGTCTGATCACTACTTTATAAAGCCCCATGCAGATTGCTACTAGTAGTGATCTTTTGCAAATATCACCTGGTAATAAAAGTACATGCGGCCACAATGAAATAACATATACCTCATATGTTAGCAAATATGGTGACCCGTGACTCCATTTAAATGAATGGAACAGCAGGAACAGGATTGCTGCTTTGGTCCTAGATGGTAAGCTCCTGTGTCACTGTCTGTATGGGTCTGTCATTTGCAACCCCTTTTTA
>NC_092861.1:21149779-21156436 GCF_032062135.1 Pyxicephalus adspersus
TATATATATATATATATATATATATATATATATATATAGTCTTCCTATGTACACAGAGGGAGCTTAGAAAATAATGGATACAAATACACAAATGAATACATGTAAAACATACTATGTGCATATTATAAATTGCAGTATGCGTCACTGTTTCCTGTTCACTGAAATTGTGATGCCATTTTCTCTCATTAAATGTTTTCAAATGCAACATAAAGTGTGAAAACACAAGACCTAATAAATGAAAGTTATCTGCAAAAATGCAATTACCAATTTCAATCTTTTCCTAGCTTTAATCACTCTGTTTTCTGTATATAAAACGTGCATAGGATTGTTACCAGCATATCTGTATTGTGCTCATAACTAAGGCAATGTTCTCAGTTCTATACAGTATTTCTCCAGATATATCAGGGCTGTCAATTCTGGAAGCAGCTATGTTAAATAATGCTTGGTAGAAAAATACAATCATGGTCTGTTTGCCTATGAGAGGTGCCTACATTTCTGGGTGGTATATATCAAACATAATACTAGGTAATAATGGTATAGCAGAAATTAAAGGAGAAAACATGCAAATGAGTCTGCATCATCATAAAAATGTCATAAAAAAAATCTGTGTAAAAACAAGTATCAATAGTCGGTGACATACTGCATGATATATATATATATATATATATATATATATATATATATATATATATTAGAGACTATTTATATGTAAATTAAAGTTGTTACTGCAAAAATATAGGAATCCTTCCAAGTATGATAATGCCGTAGCATGTCAATATGTCAGAAGACAGCATTGTCAGTACACATGTATGTGTCATAACAATAAAAAAATCCTCAATGGTCACAATGTAAATTTGCTTGGGTAGGAATTCATCACTTGACATTATACAATAGTGCTCCTTGTATCAGCATACCCCTTGCTGGGTACTTAATTTGTTCATGATGTCCGTCTTAGAAATTACCATGCTTGTGGAAAAGTGCCCAGTGTGATCCACATGTCCCTGACAAAATAAGTCTTGCTCCCAGCATGTCCCCAGCGTGCCCCATGTGCTTATTATGTCCCTGACAGAGGATGTGTAGTGCTTAGAACAATGCTTCATATGCCGAGCATGTCACAGCAGATATTCTTATGTATGCATTTCTCTAGCAGACTGGACCTTGTGTATAGCATGTCCTTGGCCAAGTGAACAATTCCTTAAAAAGTGTGCGCAAAGTCGCCTCAACCAATATATCTCTCTCAAAGTTCTTGGTTATTAGATTTTATGACCCATCATTATTTAAAATAAATCCTTGTAATTAGATTTTCCTAATAAATAAATTTTGGTCATGTGAATACAGATACCTCTATAATGCCTATTTCTGCATTGTACAGGGTCTATTGGCACTAAAGGAAAAGGAGAAGCTGAAGAGCAGTTTGAAAAGGTTTTGTAACAGGAATATACTGGAATTAAAGTAGTGAATATAATAAGGATATTCATTAACAATAATATAATAAAAACCTACTGTTTTTTAGGGAACATCTGTATTAGCCTGAAATTGTAGTTTTAAATGTATCTCAAAGCAAAATCAAAGGGCTAATGGAACTTTAGGTTTAAATCAGTTATAGCACTTTCTGGGTGCATGAAAACAAAAGAAGCTCAAAGTATATAGGAGGCAGCCATAGCTTGAATAGGAAAATGGTCACATACACCACCATGAAATTAATTAAAATATGGTCCTCATAAATAAAACATAACCTTCTGCAAAATACACGTGGGACTAAATCTTAATCTCCCTTGCCCAACACTTAAATATACTCTTTTATTCTCCTCCAACTTTCTTTACCTTCTTTCTGTAATTTATAATCTTTTCTTCTTTTTAAGTCTTACTGAATTACTTTATTTCTGAAAGAAAATGTTTTTAGTTCATAATTAGAAATATACATTGTACATTAGTTTTTACTCATATGCTTTCTTATTTTTACAAAAAATATAGCAAGTTAATTTAATTTGTGTCAATGTAAAAAAGGTTAATTGACTATATTGCAAAACACTTGGTATTATAAGGATCTTTCTTTTGAGGTCAGGGTCTACCATAACTAACCATCAGCAATGAAATATAAAAAAAATGCTATGATACTCTTTGCTGGATATTTAATGTGATATTGTTTTCTATTTTTCTGAACATTGCTGTATTGAATACAAAATGGAAAAATATATTTAAAAAGAGAAAAGTCAATGCCCTGCCTTGGCGAAAAACCCTTGCTCTCCTTGTGTGAGCAGTGGTCTATCTGCAGTGGTTTCATACAGCTGATATCGCAGAGATAGAGATCTTTTATTGGAAACCTTTATAGACTACAGAGCTCTACTCAGCAAAACTCACACTTCCTGATAAGTTGCACTCCATAGCTCCGACTCAATGGGAATCAACTGGACTGCAGCAGAGAGTTATTACTGAAACATTTATAAGAGATGTAAGAATCTGCTCACTATTTGGAGAATTTTGGTGTAAGGTCCAAATGGCTTAAAACTCTATTTTATAATTTAATGCCGAGCTATAAAATGATCCTAGGGGTTTTCTAAAAAAATCTTTGGGCACCCCTGAATTAAACAAATGCAGATTTAATTATTTCAAAATTCACTAATTTATTATCAGAATTGATCCTTCATTGGTCTGACCTGAAAACCATGACTTTTATTTCACCTTTACCACCATTTTCTTGTTGTTTACACATGATACATAAGAACATTGCCATAATATGAATGTCTTCTATTATAATTCTAAATATTAAATACATTATATATTATTTTTTAATATATGCAGGGCAAATATTTCCGCCCTCTTCTTGGGGTCTGAGTTAAAGAAGGAGAGGGTGCCGTCAAATAAAAGAAGACAGTCATCTAGTACAGTGGTTGCCAACCTTTTCAGGCCCACTGACCACTAAATTTACGGACTCCGGACCACACATGTGCAGGGAGCCGGGTGCCACTCAAAGGGGCAGAAACTCCCCCCATAGTGAGGTCATGATGCCAGAACCTGCCTACATTCCCCAGAACCTGCAAGTTTTCCGGAAACAATGTCCACCGGTTCTGCTTGTGGGCCCCCCCAAGCGGGGTCCTTCTCCTTACCTGACCTCTCGTGGACCACAAACATTTTCTCACAGACCACAGGTTGGGGACAGCTGATATAGTATAAATCACCCCTAAATCCCAGAGGGCTCACAATCTGCAAAAATAACCTGCCTCTTTCCCAATCTATGATGTGCTGAACTTTCCACTACCCTCCACCCAACAATACATACATACATGCTCCTGACTGACACTCATTTATGGTAAGTGATAGCTTGAAATTTAGCAGGAAATAAAACTCTTCCTTGCTGCTACTGAAAGGTATGTAATGGGAATGGCTAAACCTACAGGGCTATATAATTGCTAAGCAAGCTAGAGAAGATCCCACAAACTCTGATGTATAACAAGTTAGCAAAAAAAGGCATCACTTAAAGTCCAAATTTCTGTAAAGCTAGTACAGCAGTGAAATAAAACCTTCCCATACATAGTTTCTTACATCATCACTGTCTTTTGCTGTAAGTCGAGCAAAATTGCATATGGGTATTTTAATATGGTGCATATGGTTAGTTTAATTTTGAAATCTAGGAAAGAAATCAAGAGATAAAAGGTTTGCGATCAGAAAAATGAAACAAGAAATCCAGTTATTTTATATAGTTATCAGCTACAACATTTTTTATAGTTGCAAATTGACTGCAAAATACAAGCCTTTTACGAATGGAGAGTTTGCTTTATTTGAACTTCTTCTGCATTCCAAATAGATCAATAAAAAATGTTTTTAGATATGTGTGAGAATAGCATATGAATTTGTAACATTATAAATTGTAAAATATTTAAATAAGTGTTTGTAAAAAATGGGTAAATTTGCCATCGCTCAGAAGAATGTATAACTTGGAAATACACTGCTGCCAGTAAATGTATGCAATACAATTTGACAGTGTGGAATATATTACATGTAACACTTCTTCTGATCACTTGTCCTAAGCCGGTGGCTAATAAAGCACAGATGGCTTGTAGATATCTTTGGTGCTGATCAAAGCACTCTTATATAGGAAACTCTGCAACATGGTATCATTACACTTGCAGCATCCTATACTCACAAATTGGAAAGTGTCCTCATTTATATAATTCTCTGCAAATGTTATTTCACTAAAAAGTGTTCATGTGTCAAGAGACCTGGATCGGTAACATTTGGCTAATTAGATCAGATAATATTGGTGAGCCTGGTAATGGTCCCAAAGGTACAATAAGTATTACTGTCACTATTTGAATTAATTATCCAGATCAATGAAATCTATTCATCTTCCTTCCATGGAAAGAATAACAGTGGCTTAGGAGCAGGACTTTGCTCCATCTTACAGGGCCACATTTAAATGTCTTGCTTACAATGTGAATATGCCCATTTAACATGTATAGAGAAAAAAAACATCATTGCAATATGTGCATATTTCCCAATGTACTGTTTCTGCAAACTCTGCAAATACAGGAAAAGACTTGTTGATCCTACCAGAAATCCAGTTTACTTCTAACATTTTTTTCTGACAATTCTGCCTTTGCTGCGCTGAAATCCCAAGCCTGACGTGACTTGTGAGTGTTTGTGTAGTTGTATGTGTCTGAGAGTGGGGGAGGTGGTGGAATTCACAGCTTTTCTATCACGAAGGTCAGTGTGAACTCCTACCAACGTGTTGGGATAATACTGAAAAAACAGCAACCAAATACTGGATACCCATATACTAGAAATAATGCTTAGAGCAGTATCTATATAGGGCCTATGGGCCAAGTACTAAGTGATGTGTTAATTAAGCTCTTCTTTGTTGTATGTTTATGCCTAAAAAGCCCTCTTTTATTTCTCCTTACTTTAATTTGATATATTTTGATCTGGGACTGGCACATTGTAGCTATATAGGAAAAGCAAAAAAACTCCTTAACCCCCTACCTTACACTCCTACCCACCAACTGGCTACAATAGCTGTCAGTTAGTGGATAGACATAAAACTGGAAGGATAGAATAGGACATTATATAATTTTCCTAGAAGGATTCTGACTCTTTTTCTTTGTGCAGGTCAACAGGATAGAATGAAATTGTAGATCCAACTTTTTACACTGGAACAGAAAGGAAGACGAAATCCAATGGGAACACTTCTCAAGGACCAAACAACGAAAAAGCAATCCCTACCCGTTCTTTTTTGGACAGGAAGTTCTAACCATCATTTGTTCTCTTCTAAGATAGTTTTGAAAAATTGTCACTTTATACGTAAATCAGTAGGCATATGAGTATCTTAGAACAACAGTGTCAGTTTAGCTTCATAGCTCACTTCTTCTTTTTCATATACAGGACTGCTTTGCCATTCCCACCACATCCTCAACCAAAAATTAATATTATTATTACTGGTTTTGCTTGCTGGTAAAACTGTTCATAAACATACCAGATTCAGTAAATAAAGAATATAAAGACAAAATAAAGATCTGAGACAATTCAGAGTGAACTGAGTGTTTCCTACTCTGTCTTCAGTGGTTTGCACTTGAAATAATGTACTATAAAATTATAGTCAGCCCACTTAATCCAGAAGATACTTTCTGCTTTGCCATCATTGCCCAGGAGACTTCTTTTTACTGTAATTGACAATGAACTGCTCAATTCCTCTGCTGCACATAATGCATTACATGTATCACAGACTTCACTAGAACAATGATTATCCTGTACATCTCATAAAAATTTCAACTCAACCCTAGCAGATACTTTTTGCAAGCAAGGCAGTGAATGTTTTATTGTTGTAAATAGTATTCATAGGTTCAAAGCAGTGAATGATGGATAGAGTGATGATGGATTCACCTATCATTTGCTGCCTTTTTGCTGTAAAATGTTTATGGGAAGATTTACTCCATTTACAAACCTATCTGGCATGCCCGTGTACCCAACCAAGCCTATCCACAGCCATTTATCCATTCACCAGTTCAGGACAGGATTTGGAAGCTGTCCATAGCATTGACAGCTTACATATTTCTTTCATAGCAGGTTTACTTTAGGATAAACCTTAGCAAGGTAATTATGAATGGAAAAAACTTTTGCATGGAACTTCTTTTTTTAAAAAAAAAAAGTTCAGCTTGCCAAATGTTTTTTTTGGTCCATAAACTAGCAAATAATTCAGCCTAACAGCACCAGCACATAATTGAAAAATCATATTTAGTAAGGCAAACAGCAAAAGTATATGGGGCAATAACCCAAATCAACAGCATCCATTGTATATATGTGTCTGTGTGTATATATATATATATATATATATATATATATATACATACACATACATATTTACAATGTATACACATATATATACAATATATATGCAAAATATATATATACAGATATAATAATAATACAATGATTACCTATTGGAACTTGTTCTTAGTAATTGTTTTGGGATTAAATAATTTGGTGTTATCTGGTATAATATGGTAAGAGCCCATTTTGTCATCCTTAGATCTACACTATTCCAATACTCTAATATTTGGTAGAAATGGAAGGGTGATGTTAGTAAATACTGAAGCCTTGAATGGAGATTGTATGTCCGAGGAGACCAAGAGACGGAAGGAGGTCATGCTGGCACATGTTTAA
>NC_092861.1:21156937-21254713 GCF_032062135.1 Pyxicephalus adspersus
TATGTAAACATTAAAATATGGCACCAATAAAGTTCTGTATGAAATATTTTGAGGCTCATAATTGTTGGCTTTTTGCCAAATGTTTTAAGTTTATACCACAGACAGGTTTTGTACATACCACGTGACTGGCACATAGGAGATGTCCAAGAGTCTATTTTACAGCACAGAACCATATGTTCTATCTTGATAGCAACATACATGAGATAAATAAATAGATGTCTTTAAAAGCAACCTACTGTTACTAGGTAGGTGCAGATGTTGCGGCAATGTACTCTAGTTACTGAGCACTATGGGGTGCTGGCAGTGCTAAGTAGTATCTGAGATTTTACTTGCAGCTCTGAAGTCTGGTTCTATGATGCTTCTCCTTTGATAAGGCTGGGATGAAAGTGTCACTATGGGAAGCTTTCAGGTGACTCCACATATACATGTCTTCAGAACCTCCAGTGTCACGTCTGAACCTTCTGAGGTCACGACCTCCAGAGTGAAGTTCCATTAGCTCTAGTTCATGCTTGGTAGCAGTCTCTAAAACCCTCTGTTTGTTGTAATACTTGACAAAATTGTTGATAATGGGGTGAATTGGGAGGGCAATCGCAATCACTCCACAAAGAAAACTTGTGGCTGCATTTAATTTGCCTAGAGTGGTTTTAGGGTAAATGTCACCATAGCCTACTGTGGTCATGGTGATAATAGCCCACCAGAAAGACTGAGGGATGCTTTTAAACAAGGTATCGGGGTGGCTCTGTTCCATGGTGTACCCCAGGGCTGAAAAAACAAAAATCCCTACTGCAAGGTACATCAAGAGGAGACCCAACTCCTTGAAACTACTCTTGAGGGCATAAGTTAGGGTCTGCAGTCCAGAGGAATGGCGGGCCAGTTTAAAAATCCTGGCAATCCTCATGATCCTGAGGGCTTGGACAGCTTGCTGGACATTAGTCAGTTCCATCATACGAGCCCCTAGGTGAGTGAGGATAAGGCTGACATAGAATGGGAGAATGGCCAACACATCAATGATATTCATGAAAGAAAAAGTAAAGTGTAACTTATTGGGAGAAGACAAAAGTCTTAGAAGATATTCCAGGGTAAACCAGCCAATGCATGCTGTCTCTATGTTATCCAGTACAGGGTGCTCTACATGGTTCCCTTCTGCATCCTCTACCTGCAGTTCAGGAATGGTCCCCACACACATCACCACTGATGAAGTCAAGATGAAAAGGAAAGAGAGCACAGCTGTGACCCTGGCAGGAAAGGAGGATTCTGGTTTCTCCATGAACTTCCAGACATATTTCTGAAACCTTTTCCAACGGCTCTCAGTGGTATCAACACCCAGGTCATCCAGGATGGTTTGCACCCTCCTAGCTATCTCCTCCAATTCTTCTTTCTTCTCACTTAGGTGGCTTTTACAACACTCATCCAAAAAAGACAAGTCCACTTTCCAAAACTCCATCTCATTCTGAAAACAAATTGGACATATCCCCTTCTTCATGTGGACCTCTCCATAGTAATACACCTCCATTATACATTTAAAGGCATCAGGGTCTCTGTCAAAGTAAAATTCCTTCTTCCCAGGGTCATAGTCATCACAGAGAGAGAAGATGGCATCATAACCCCCAGCTAAGCAGTTGACCAGCTCTGCCAGTCTGGTTTCTGGGTACCTATTTAGAATGTCCCCATAGAGGATTTGCCTGATGCCCCCAACATTGACTATGATCTCTACCTCCTCACTGCAGTCTGATCCATTCCTGTTCAGTTCTTCAAAGCTGGACCCACTGTTCATGTTGGCTTGAATTAAAATCAGCAATCCAAGAAGTTAGTAGAATGTAATCTTTTCTTCTTCTGAGCCCCAAGCACTCTGTATAGGAAAATATTGGTCACATCTCTCAATAATCTCTACACTTCATGCCACATTAATGATTCCTTGCACTCAATCAAACAGAAGCATTGGGAATATCAATGAAACCTTACATATAATGTTCATTTATTAGGAGCTCCTTATTCCCAAGGATTGATCTCCTCTTCATTGAATCCATAGACACGAGCTGCTGCTACAAGTGTTGTCCCAGCTTTCTTCTCCCCCAAGCAAGGAATGGAGCAAATAGGATTTCATTGACAGATGCAGTTATCCATCAACATGGTGCTCCCTGGAGAATATAACAATCCATTGAGAAAAAGCAGCGGTCTGCAGCAGCTTGAGCACAGTGGATGAGGATCCTTGCAGAATCTCATGTGAAGCTCTATTGACAATGTGCAGAGGGGAAAGTTGCGCTGGCTTTTCCAGGGCTGTATCTGAGCATAATAGGAATCCCAGGCTGACGTCACAGACCTTTAATAAGGCTTCCCCCTCCTGGGGGGGACCAAGGGGACAGATCTGCAGCAAGGACCACACACAGGACTGCATGTGACAAGTGGCAGAGGGTTATCTTTAACTGAAATCCAACTTGCATTAGGTATGCAGACAGATCAGCTGTAGGCACAGAATTAGAGGCAGGGTTATGGTGGAGGCTTGGAGGGAGGGAGGAGAAGTAGAGAGAATAACAATTTAAAATAGACTTTGTTATAGTAATGTCAATGTCATACTGTTTTATTCTGTATTCTTTAAGTAGGAGGGTAACATTGGGAAACAGAATAGAAAGGAATGGAAAAGAAAGAACAAGAGAAAAGCAGAGAGATAAGATAAGAGAGAAAAACAGAATACAGGAAAGAGACTAGAAGAAAACAGAGGAGAAGAAAAGAGAACAGAAGAAAAAAAGAAAAGAAGAGAAGAAAAAAGTAAGTGAAGAAGAAAAGAGAAGAAAAAGAAGTTAAGTGAGGAAGAGAAAAGAACAAAAAAAAAGAGAACAGAAGAAAAAAAGAGAGAGGAGAAGAGAAGACAAAGGGGCAGAGTTGAAAAAATAGGGAAGATGAGAAGAAAAAAAAAGAGTTAGGTGAGGAAGAGAAAAAAACAAAAAAGAGAGAACAGAAGAAAAAAAAGAGAGAGGAGAAGAGAAAGGGGCAGAGTTGAAAAAATAGGGAAGATGAGAAGAAAAAAGAAAGAAAAGAAAAAAAAAGAGTTAAGTGAGGTAGAGAAAAGAACAAAAAGGAGAGAACAGAAGAAAAAAAAAAGTTGTTGAAAAATAGGGAACATGAGAAGAAAAACGAGAAAAAAAGAATAAATGAGACAGAAAATAAGGAGAAGAGAATAAAAAAAGAGAGAAGAAGAGTGAAGAAGAACAAAGAGAAAAGAAGAGAAGAAAAGAAAAAAACAAATAGATAAGTGAAGTAGAGAAGGGAACAAAAAAAAGAGAAGAAAAAATAGAGAATAGGAGAAAAAAAAAAGAGAAGAAAAAAGTGATGAGAAGAGAAAGGAGAATAGAAGAAAAAAGAGAGAAGAAAAAATGAGGGAGGGGAAAACTCTAAAGCTATATTTGAAACAGTATGGCAGTTCTATGTAAATTTAGGAAGTACATTCTTCTTGAAGGTGAGAGAGACTTTCAAAGAAGAGTCTGTTGGGAAAGAAAAAAATTTAGTTCATTAGAGAGGAATAGACAGATCTGGTGCATGGATGAAGAGAATCCACTAGATGACGATCACATTGTAGAAAGTTCAGTCCAGCCAAAACTATTATATTAGCTAATATTGTGCTAAAGACATTGGCTTGCAACTTTTTAATTTACCAGGGAATTCAATTGGGTAGAAATGATTTGCTCACAAACAAGGACTTGTCAGCAGTATGCCAAACTCAGTAAGTGCTTTATTCATATTCCAGCACAGGTAATTCAAAGGAGCATGTCAGAACCTTGACACATTTTGTACTTTTATTACTAACTTATAAAGTTTAAACATGATGTCAGATGGTGAAAAACAAAATATTAAGTATTCTCTGACAGCAAAGAAGGGATCAAATGATTTCATCAACTGAACTCAAGGTGAATCAAAATGTACATAGTCAACAGGTTACCAAATCAGAACCTGGTTTAGTTAAAGGTGGACAGATCAGGTGATTGTCATTTCATATCTTTGGGATAATAAGCTCAGAAAATCTTTTGTGGGGTCTGCACTGCTCCCTATAGACATTAGTATGGGGAAGGTGGGGGTGGATTAAAATGGTTGGATCAATCTGTCTTCTCTCACCTATCAACACCTACAGACAGAAAGAGGAAATGGTATATAAAGCTGAGGATCTGGCGAAACCAGGTGATAAATCTAGACTATCGTAAAACTATGGTAAAATTATAGAAATAAAGTAAAGAGAAGAGAGGAAACATTTTTGAAGTGGGAAGCAGATGGGGGAATAAATAAGTGAGAAAAGAAGCAGCAGAAATAGAGAAGTGCAATCTGGAGAAAATATCAGACAATAAGATTTTTTATGGAATTCTTGATGTGTTTTTTGTTTCTTACAATTACTAAAACATTATTCAATGTTTAGTGTACTGAGTGTTTTGGAGAATGGCCAGATTCACTGCTTTATAAACAGAGCGCATAGAATCCTGATGGGTTGTTATGCACCTGAGTCTTCTGCATCCATAGCATTCTTTTTTCACCTATACTCTCCCTAATTTTCACTTGTCCCTGGCATATATCCTCACAGTAATCCCCAGTTTAAATTCACAACCTACCTACTTTCAATATTTGGAATCTACCATCCTAATATGTAAAAAATCACTGAACTACACATGCACAGCTTAGTGTAAGATGCCAGGATACCCGGTGCACCCTGGGTTCCCCTGCAGCTGCCATGACAAAAGTCCTGTGCTCCTATGCAGAAGTTACATCATCACACTCCATCAGATAGCCGAACAGGCTAAATCTACCTTTAGCCAGAAACTGAGGAGGCCTAAGTCTCAGAAGCTCACAGTGTGCACTGATATCAGAGTATGCACTTTTAACATTGAAGAAACAACTGTGCAAGACTGAAGCAAGTGATAGAGTTTATCTATAATCGTTGATATTTGTAAAAGGTTTTGTCTAAAAAGAGTCCTATGGTTACCCCAACCATGTTTAAATTTATTGTTTCAGCCTCACTAACTTTGAAGTATATTAGGGTTAAAGCCAAGCTTTTACTAACATTTAAAGTCTGCACAAATACATCCCCTACATGCTTCAATATATAGGAAATGATATCATCTCTCAGTGGTCCTCTTTTTATCATTTAAAACCTGCTCTGAGCAATTCATATCTAGCTTCTAGTGGAGGGGCATTTCACAGAACAAACACCACAAAATTCTGGCACAGTTATGAGCTAACCTGCAAAAATAAAACACAGCGCGTCCTTGCCTAGATTCCACATACATTTACATTTTCAGCTGTGAATTAATAATTTCATGGGTTATTTTGAAATTTTCGCTTTAAGGTCATATTAGGTTTTTTTGACCTTAGCTTCATATTAAAAAATTGCTCTTCTAAACCATATTCATAGATTTCAATCATGTTCCTGCTTTTTCTTCTTTTCACATGACTGTACATATTAGGTTCCTGCAGTTTCTCCTAAAATGTACTATCCCTCAGAGCTTTTACCCTATTTTGTTGCTTTTCTTTAAATTAATTTTATTTTAACAATATATTTGTAAGTGAGGTCTCCGGAACTTGACACAATAATCTAATCTGTAGATCTTTATAGGTGGAATTGGGATCTCCTCCTTCCTGCTGCTGATCCCTCTAGTGATACACCCCAAAATTATATTCCCCTGTCAGGCCATACTGTTTGCCCATCTTGCACTTTTTTGAAATAAACCCCCTAAAACTTTTTTTCAAAGTGAGAGTTTGTAATGCAGCGAGGTGGTGATTGGTGTCCTAGATTGTAAGGTCTTCGGGGCAGGGTCCTCTCCTCGTCCTGTGTCACTGTCTGTATCTGTCTGTCATTTGCAATCCCTATTTAATGTACAGCACTGTGTAATATGTTGGCGCTATATAAATCCTGTTTATTATTATTATTATTATTATTATTAATATTAATAATAATAATAACATTAATAACTACCAGATACGAGGATTTACATTATTATGTCATCTCTGAGCCATCCCACGCAATTAATTAGATGTTGACTGTATATAATGCCTGAACAAAGATGGTTTCTGTGTTTTAGATAGAAAATCATGACAGCATTGTCAAGAAAAGTACTGTGATCTCTGTGGAGTGAGATTTGCAACATTCTGTATTTGCAATTGAAATGCTTTGCTCTTTCCATGTCCTTAGTCAAAACGCTAATTTCCTCTTTTTTGTACTACATTTAGTGAAAATTTTAGTTGGCTGCAATGATTTTTTTACTGGTTTTCATTTTGAGATATTAATAATACTAATAATAGGATGATTTTCTCAGAAATAGATCAATTGTTTTTAGGGCCAGGATATCTATGCTTTTAATGGCTCTTTATCTTTTTTTCACACCTGCTCCTATCCCTGGATAGGGTAAGTTATTAAAGATGGGTTACTTAGAACACAACTCTAGCCAGAAATGTTCTTTTTTGGTTTTAGAAAATGGAAAGGGATATCCCCTGGTACACACTTTCATGATCTCTCACCTTAATTATTGCAACATACTTTTGTGGGGGGAACCCAACATAATGTGGTATTCTCGACGTGTTTCGCGGAACTCTAGTCCCCTTTTTCAGGAGATCTAGAGAGTCCATATATCACATTTAATTATCTTTCCATATATTTAGCCCCTATCCACCTTCTCTGCTCATCCAATGACCTACTAATGACTTCCTTACTCATAACCTCATCCCAAGCATGACTCCAGGACTTTTCCAGTGCTGCCTTTTTTGTGCCTGGAATTCTCTTCCTTGCTCTGTTAGACTTGCTAGTAAACGTCTAATACCTAGTGTATACAAAGCTCCACCAACTTGATTGGGCAGGGTCCTCTTTTCCTCCATTGTCATAGTTTGTAGTTGGTATTTATGCTGTTATGTCATCCGCAGCAATAACAATAATAAAATATCTACTGCTCAGTGTGTGTTTTTCAGGCACATTCTACCTTCCAGTTTAATCATATACCTGCTTTGCCTGAGTTTATGACAGGCTGACTTGTTTATGACAAGCTTATGTTTTATTGATCCAAAAGAAATCAGATTCTGGATTGTAAAGCAGAATTCTTGGGAGACCACAAGGCATATGGACTTACTGCTGAGAGCCGAAGATACTCAGAACTCAAGGAGATTCCTATAAAAGTGTTAGGAAGAGCTAATCTGTATGTGCGAGAGCACTGAATGTTGGTCCTAGGCTATTAATCCTGCAGACTAGTGAGCTAGAAAACATCGCTGTGACAGATTAGCCATTCTTAGGAGCAACAGACAGCAAATCATATGCAAGGCATCCGTACAGGAGGTACCACACAAATATAGAGAAAACTAATGATGGTATTTATACTGTTGTGTAGAAAATGGAGAGAGCCATCACATTGGTATATATAGGCAAGAAAGGTTTTATGAATGTGATATTTACTATTGTCTGCAACAAACCAGGGAATTCTATATGATGGCCTCACTGTATAACAAGCCACTGACCAATAACATACAGGTTCTATGGCCTCACTCCATTGGGTGGATCCTTGCCCCCGATCAGTGACCTAATTAGTTGTAAAGCAAGGATTAGGATAACATACCAGAAACTTGCATTTTTGCTACAAAGCAATATCTGCTATCATATTCCAGTCCTCGCAAATTCCCTTTAAAGGACTTTTTTTTAAACCAGGCATTACACCAAATAATATCCAAGTAAATCCACTGTGTATCACGTAGGATCATGGTGCTTTGAACAGACTAAAAATATAGAAACCACTTATATAAATTACAGTTTTGCAGTTGATGTAGGATGGTTATCTGGACATTGGTGGTTTTGGCAATTTTTAGCCGCAAGTCAGCTCTACAGATAGTTATTCAAGATGACAGAAGCCATTGAAACAATGGGCCTGATTTTTTAAGGCCCCCTAAGGCTGGAGAGGATACACTTTCACCAGTAAAGCTGGGTAATCCAGCAAACCTGGAATGCATCAGGTCCAGGATTCAAAACATTTGCTAGCAAATAGCAAATTACTTTAACCTCCCTAGTGGTCTAATTCCATCCAAATTTCCATGCAAAAAATTGTACTGCTTTTTGCATGGAAATTTGGATGGAATTAGACCACTAGGGAGGTATTCTTCATTGTAGGCTGTAATTCTTAGGCATAACTCATTGATGTTTAATAAATTTAATAGAAAACTTTAAAAAAAAAATTACAAAAATCTGTTAAAAAAAAATAAAAAAAATATTTAAACATGTAAGGTAACTCTATAGTAGCATATATAATTATGTTTATAAATAATATATGAATATTTCTTTGTATTGGACTCAATACAGCTATTTTTTATGGAATCCGATACAAAATGATTCAAATTTACCACCGCCAAGTCCTAGCTGCACCAACGCATGCAGCCACTTTGCAGCTGGAGATCGGAGGAGGCAGACGTGTGCCCGGGACCTGCGGGGACCAGCAGGACGCTGGAGGACAGCGATGGAACAAGGTAAGTGGGTTTTTATCCTGCTTTTAGGTACCCAGAGTCTGACTTGGGATTACCGCTTTTTGCAAGTAAAATCGACCCCGAGTCAGACTCAGGTTTACCGCTAGGGGGGTTAAAGAAATGATTCCATTATTGCTGGATCACCCAGCTTCACTGATGAAAGTGTATCCTCTCCAGTTTTAGAGAGCTTTAATAAATAAGGCCCTATGTGTTTGTCATTGAAATATTAATATTGATAACTGAAATATAGTTTAAACATTTTACATAGTAATACTTAGTAACTGCAGAATAGAAAATAAGAACAAGTCTCACCTTTTTTAATGAAAAAAATAATTCTAACTGTTTATTAAGGGCATCATCAGAATCATTGTTTTCATTTTCTTTCCCTTTAGTTTAAGAGTTCTTTTAAAGCTTTGTATGTAGGGTAATATTATTAGGCAGTATTTATATAGTGCCTACATATTATGCAGCACAAAGTCCATAGTCATGTCAAAGGAGCTCACAATCTAATGTCGCTACCCTAGCCATATGTCATTATTATAGTCTAAGGACAATATTTGAGGCAAAGCCAATAAACCTAACTGCATGTTTTATGGGGGATATTGTCGTAAAACGTGTTGTAAGGTGTAACTGCAATGTAATACACCAAATGGTATTTTGTTCTTTGCAAGGTTAACAAGAATATAACTACATGTTAATATGTCTGTCAATAGACTGCAAGAGTCTAAAGGGGGCCATAATCACTGACCCCCATATTTTTGAAATCTGTTGGTAAACTATGCATGGGTTATATAGAAAAAGAACCGTGGGTGTGCAGAAAATGTGTTTACTATGCGTTTGCTGCTGCAGCTTGACATATGCAGTCTTGAAATATATAGCATCACTTAAAATAACTCTTTAATGAGATAATTACACCATACAACTTCACTTTACAGTGACACAAATAGTACTTCACACACAGAGGTTATGTATCTCTGTCCTTGAAATTCTGCCTTGTAGGCTTGTCAGTAAAGCCGAACTAAACTTAAAATCAAACGAGGCAAAATTCCTAAAGGCAATCATGCTGATAGAGATAAATAGTAGTGCTTCTGAGTATGAAAAATCATAATCCATTATGTAGCTGTGTTTGGGTGTAGCTATGCACTTACCCACGCAGACAGGACTTCTTGTACCTTTTAGTTCCATGTTAAAAGACTGAGGTCCTTCAATTACTCACCATCTACAGTGACTACAAGACCTGCCCCTCTTCATGTAAACTCATTGGACCTGATTTATGAAAGCTCTCCAATGCTGGAGAGGATACACTTTCATCAGTGAAGCTGGGTGATCCAGCAAACCTGCCATGGATTTCTTCAAAGTCATTTGTTAGCAAATGTTTTGAATCCCGGACCAGATTCATTCCAGGTTTGCTGGATCACCCAACATCACTGATGAAAGTGTATCCTCTCCAGCCTTGGAGATCTTTCATAAATCAGGCCTATGGTTTCCAAAGTAATGCAAGGTATGCAAGTTATAATGATTGACCTTTCCTCTGGTTGGATTAAGAGATGAGCGAAAATGGATATAATGCAGGGTGCAAGCACATTTAGTCCATAAAACTTCGCTTTTATAAACTTTTTGTAATAACTTATCAGCCTGAGAAAGTAGAATGTTAGTTTGTTCAATTTTAGGCTTTATAGATACCAATAATTTTGTATTACTATCCTTCAAGTCTGTCCAAGCTTCTGCCAGATCCATGCTCTATGGTTGTTCTACTGTGCAAAATTCAACAATCCCAAGCGTTCCAATGTACAGCCTATGTATTTAGTATTCCAGCCAGGGCCAGATTTCCCATCTGAGAACATATAAACACAGACAATCTGGAGCTTTGGGTTCTATCCTAGGCCAAATGTTAATAAACCTAAGAGGCTCCGACTTTTTTGTACCAAATAGGCAGTATGTATTTGACAGAGGGATCATGTCAATATAGAAAATGCAAATTGGGTGTCTATTACTTTTACATATTCTGCGTTTATAGCCTTTTCTATAGTCTCATTTTACATTTTTTACACACTTTTTATTGTTTTAAGTACTTTTTATATGTATTTGTGAGCTCCTAGTTAACAAATTAGGTTTTTGTGTTGGTAAAAAAATGCTTTTTCCTCGTTATTGCCCTTTAAATTGATAAGGTCCAGTGCTGCTTCTTTAAAGATACATAGACAATGACAGCTTAAAAACATTTTTATCTTATTATAATTATAATATATTATTTTTAAAAAAATTCTCATTCCTAGAGAGATGTGGCTATGAGTAACCTATTTCTGGGATTTTCTTTTTACAGATTGTAATAAATCTAGTGTCAGTTGGCATGCACTACTAAGTGCTCATTACCATGGTACTAAAAATTGAAATACATATGATGAAGTCCAATATGGCAAGTGTATAGAACTATGTAAAAAAATAGAATTGAGCTTTGTTAACACTGTACATAATCATTATGACATTGTGAAATACATACATATATATATATATATATATTAAATTTAATTGTTTTGTGTAATTGTTATTTGCATATTGGATGAATGTATAAATTCATTTTGAAGATAATCTGAACTTAAAATTCTCCATATATACAGTAACTATATATATATATATATATATAAACAATACATTTCAATTTAATTATTTTTAATTACTATATGAAAGGTTTTTAACTAATAATAATTACATATTGGATCTTTATATACCAAACTAAATATAAAATAATTATAAACAATACATTTCATGTAAAATATTTTTAATTATTATTGAAAAGCTTATTTGACCTATAATAATTGCATATTGGATTAATGTATAAATACTTTGGGAGATAATGAGAACATAATAAACTACACACTCTTCCTGTGTAATTATTGCATCAAAAAAGTAAAACTGAATAAAGTTCTACCAGTGCCACATTACATATTCAGTAGTAGTATAGTAACCTCTCAGATTGCCTTTCTCAAAATTGGAATGCCTCAGGAACACCTGAAATAATTTTAAGGATTCAACAAACCCAAATAATTGGAGGTAATGGTAAAAAATGTCTCTTGGTATAGGTATTGGTGATCAATAAAAATGTCCATTTACAGTGGCGGTCAGAATGTACCCCAAGGAATGGTATCATGCCACTGTCCAAGGTTGAACTTGGGGCCTGGGGCTATCCAGAGGTAGTGAGAAGAATGGCCCACCAGAACTCATATCTTTCCTGGCATTTGGTATTTTTTGTAAGGCATTTGAAACTAGGGGCTCCCTCAGAGAGCACAAAAAACATACTTTTTGGGGCATATAAGTGGGTTTTATTTCTGGTCTTCCTGTGGGCTAGTTTGACCCCGCCACTTATTCTACCAAGTGACTCTTCCCAATTATTCACTGTGAGATCATTACAAATGATTGCGTCTGGAGGAAAAGAAGTTTAAGCTCCGGATAAGGAAGGGATTCTTCACTGTAAGGTCTGTGAAAATGTGCAATCGGCTCCCTCAGGAAGTAGTTTCAGCAACTGCTATAGATTGCTTAAAAAAAAAGCTGGATGCTTTTCTAAAAGCACAGAATATAACTGGGTATTAAAGTGTTAAAGTAAAGATAACATAGACCATTGATCCAGGGAACATCCAATTGCCTCATGGAAACAGGAAGGAATTTTTTCCCCTGTTGGAGCAAATTGTACCCGGGGTTTTTTTTTCCTTCCTCTGGACCAACTACGACCATAGGGTTTTTATATTAAGATATGTGTAATTCCCTAGTGGTTGAAATTGATGGACTTTTTTCAACCTGACTTACTATGCAACTATATAAGTTTAGCTTCAGAATTATGCAGGCACCATCAGATTGGAGGCCAAATGGCAACAATTTAAGGAACTGCTAGAAACCTCTGAATGATCACTGGCTAAAAATGGCGGCTCTAAAGCTTAGAAAATTATTTATTGTATTAAATTGTATTAAAGAGAAATGTGTGATGTCTGTACAGAGCATGACCACGTCTAGTTTTTAAATATCATAAAACTATTTATTGTGTGTTGCCTATTCCACCAAATAGCCCCAGGATTAGGATTGCTGTAGTGAGCAAATCTGAAGCTCCAAGATACTTTATTGGAATTGGACTGTGTAGTGAATGGATAGAATAAGATATAGATTTTTTTTAGCCAGTGTGTCCAAATAAATGTGAAGTCCATGCAGCTCCATAACCTGCAGCATTTATTATATTCTACTGTCTTCAAAGCCTTACTGAAAGCATTGAATATACACCTAATAGCTGCAATTCCTATTTAGCTTCACAAAGAATGAAAGAACGGGTATGCTTTGTGTGTAGGTATAATAAAATATCCTCTTAATCAGTTTAGACTTAGAAAAAAAGAGTGGGCCACATGTCTTGTTTTCAACTTGTGAATATCTTTGACTGTGGTTTAGAATCACTACTTCATTGACTAATGAACACCTAAATCATGCTTGTTTTTTTCTAAGCTTTCATTGCTTGAATGAAAAAAACTTGATTTAAAACTCTGACTTAATGATTAAATAGTTTGAATATTCCAAGGCTAGTTTAATGTTCCAGTCATTAGTTTTCAAGGTGCCTGTCCTCCTATCATCATTAATGATCATTTCATCTGCTTCACTAATGGATTTGCCTTTGTCAAGCTTTTTATGAAGAGCAATGTTACTATTGCAGTGCTGACCAGGTCCCAATATACAGAAGGAAAGCACCTTTTTTTGAGTTTTGAATATTAAAAAGTGTTGTATTCTATATGATATAGGAAACAATTTAGGGAAAACCCATATGTGACCTGATAATCCCAATCAAACACTACAGCTATGCTGTGATTAGGCTACTCAATGGACCTAAATCTGTGTTCAGTGTAAATCACTGCGACCAGATTTCACAAGGCTCCTTACTTTTTATTGGAATCTTTTCTGGCTGTAGTCTATGCTGCAATACCTTGTTTTGTCTCTCTACATAATGTATCATTGATTGGATTAAAGCCTTCAAGGTAGATAAAACTTTGACTTCTCACAAGTTCTTAATGTTCAACGATACATCTGGTTTTCTGTATTATTATTTGATCTTACCAGTGACAGGACAAGGTCCTCTGGTAGCTCAAGTTGAAAAAAGGCAAAGTGTACTTCTCTACCCCCACAATCCCGTTACCCCTAATCCTGTCTGCCGATTCACAATAAAAAATACACCATCCCATGACTCTTTGAGTTGACCCTTCTATAACTGAGGACTGGAGATCCACCACTGTGTCCATCCATTCACTGGCAAGTGGTCTTGTTTCTGCCCTCTTCATAATATCATCCCAAGATGCCGGATTCTTCTGTGCCAATGGAAAACCAACAGAAAACAACTGTATCATCAGGGTGGAAATGGCCATTCATAGAAAGAACCTCCCGCTCTTCAGTGTAGAAGAACGATTCAGCCCTTACCCGCTTGTAAAACATTTGAGAACTTGATAGAGAAGGGTTAGATGGGTAATGTTTGAATGTTTATGCATGTGTGGGGAAAGGGTTGAGCCAAAGAAAAATTTTAGGTGTGTTAAAACATTGTAGTTTATTGGGTAATTACTGTAATTCTAATTTTTTTTAATGAATATATTATATCAATTCTGTTGTTTTGCTATTGAAATCATATTCCGCCATGTGATTTGATCCATAAGACTCCTATCTCATTGCCAGTCATTTTACCTTTTAAAGCCCATTACCCTTTAGTCAATTTCATCCTTTATTGTGGACCACTATACATATTGTAATACTCAAATTAGAGTGACCCTTACAGGACCCAAGCATTTGTCTTGGAGTCATTTAGTCTCTGGGGCTTTAATGAACCTCCACCCTGCACCTGCAACAGTTCTTCCACTGTATCAATGATAATATGCCCAATTTCTTTGAGAAATATATAATTTATGGTATTGTTTGAAGTTTGATAGCACACGGGACATCTGAAAAATGTGTCACTGTGCAGACGTTGTCGGTGTTCAGAGAAGTATGTTGGTGGGAAGAGAGGAGGCTGAAGAACATAAACACCAAGTAGGAAATTCAAAAATAAACAAGTACAGATTGTGAGGGAACCACCAACACATATTTAAACATAACAGAACAGATGCATTATATCACAGCTCCATCAGACACAGCATTTGGCATATATAGCACAACGTTTTTCCAAACATGATCACAGGAAAGAGTTTATCTTATATTTTAGTTCTTCATTTTATTATATGCCATCTCATCTGATGTTTCTGTATAGATGGTACAATGGTTAATAGTCAATATATACAATACCTTATTAAAAGTAGAAAATATTTTGACAGATATGTATATTGGTCAGTGCAGAAGCTTTCTCTCTTGACATTCCAATACATGTATTTCTTCCAATGGACAGTTGTACATTGACCTCCAAACAGGTTAGAATAGTTTTTGCTTTGTTGAATTATTTCTAGTCCTGAGATGTTTTTACCAAAGTCTAGAAATTTTAAAAGGGCTAACCAAGCAGAATATTTTGGAAATAGACAATTAAAGGTTTCTGTATGTTGACTTACAAACCCTATGGGGAACATTGACTGTAACAAGTGAGAGGATTAAAGTAGGTGCTTGTGATTTTCATAGCAGAGTACACTTGGTTTCATGGGTGCCAGGGTAATTTTACACGTATGTATGCATGAACATCTTATTTTTTTTATTTTTTAACAATATTTATTGTAGGAGAGGAACAATTGCACCATTATTCTATAGAAATATAAAGCTGCAAAAAAAGATAGATGATTACTTTGCATACATTAATATTATTGTAACTAAACCATGTTTATATAGCACCAACATATTACACAGCGCTGTTTATTAAATAGGGGTTGCAAATGACAGACAGATACAGACAGTGACACAGGAGGACAAGAGGACCCTGCCCTGAAGAGCTTACGATCTAAGAGGTGGGGAAATAGCACACAATAGGAGAGGGGATTGGAATGGAGGCTAAACAGTGAGGGTTTAGGAGACAGAAGAGGATGGGTAGGCAAGTTTGAAATAATGGGTTTTGAGTGCTTCTTTAAATGAGCCCAAAGTAGGAGCAAGCTGAAAAGAACGAGGAAGACCATTCCAGAGAGTCGGGGCAGCTCTAGAAAAGTCTTGGAGCGTGTGATGAGGTTATGAGTGAGGAAGTCATTGGAGGAGCGAAAAAAGCAGCTAAGGGTTTTTTTTTTCTAGTCAGAAAGGTAAGTGGCAAAGCAATGGTGGCAAGGAAGGTGAAGCACCGGAGCTTGATATTGATTCTAAGGACAGGCAGCAGATAAGGAGTAGTGGGAAGGATAGATAAGTCTGGTTGCAGCATTCATAATAGATTGTAAAGAAGAGAGTCAGGATTTATTTGTTACTAAAAACATGTAATTTTCAATTCAATGATGTGTCCAGAGGCCAATAAATAAAGTGAATATGGAAACACACACAAATCTTATGAGCTCCCATAACATCAAGTGTTTCTGGGGCTGCAAGTGTTTTAACCATCCTGCATCATGCAGTGAGTGGGAGTATTTGACATTCAAGCCATCCTGCAGGCATTTACTAGTCCCTGGATCTCACAATACAATTCAGAGGGCATCACATATCCTCCTCTAGGAGTTCAATTCTGTTTAACACCTTCTCATGGCCTAGAAATAATGAGATCTTTTGCCTTCTTCTGATGTAGCTACACATATGCAGCCTCTTCACACCATATCCAGTGCCCAGTCCTCCATTATCAAGAAGAAAACATTTGCTTTCCACACCTAAAATTCTTTTGGGAACAGCAATGGAGAGGATGGATTTTCAGACCCCTGAATACTGAGGAACTTTACTGATGGTTTTATCTGTAGAACATTCTAACGGCCCCAACTTTATCAATTCCATCATAAGCTTGTACATGGAAACTCACATGGCTTGGCCTTAATTGCTTTTTTTTCTCCCTAACTGTCACCAATTAATGACCTTTAAAATTAAGCAACAAACGCCCTTTTTATGAATTTAATTAATTTTATGAATTTCCGCTAACGATGAGGAGATTAAGATCAACTTTTGTTTATAAACCCTGTAATACCCTATTACATGAATTCATATATCAATATGTATAGATGTGTTGCAGGAGGGAAAACATGTTAAAATATCATGGCTACTATGCACAGTTTCCCATAATACCCTGCTTTTGCAGCTGGTCATTCTAATTCATATTGCTGTTCTACAGAAGAAAAAAAACTGCTAAAACATCATATTTGCTACCCTTGCATTTTCCCATAATCCCATTAAGGAAAACGTAAAAATAATGCTGGGATTGCCAGCCAATGAGCAGCCAGTTTTCCACTGACTCCTATATTTCATATGGAATGCTAATCATGTCTCTATAATGTCATCGTGTGACCTTCAGAATCATCCTTTGCTAATGTAAATTACTAGAGTTCCAAATCAGCCACATACAGTCCATCTAGTATCTAATTAATTATGTGCAATCAGCATTGATGTTGTGTCACCGATGTAATAGTCTGATGCCTATATGATATCTTGGTGATGAATCTCTGTTGTCAATAAAATGTTTACCAAGAGAAGAACAATGATACTCAAGTCTTGCACTTAGTCATTTGCTTTAGAAATCAAGGTGACATTGGTAGAGTTTGATGTGCAGCAAATTGGACAGCTGGATAAAGTGGTGCAGGGTTTGATTAATATAATATGCAATTACATAAGAAAAGTCTACATAGCAAAGCTTTTAAAATGTAATACCATTGTGGGGCATACAACATGCTTACAAAATGAATACATAGCCAAATCCATATTTCATGCTCATATTTCATGTCATTTTATTAGAAAATTTGAAAAAGTGCCTAAAATTCTATCAAAAGATGATCCTTAGGGAACCATCTCCTATCCCCTTTTAGACATATTTAGACAGCAGTGAAGGAAAAAGACATGTCAGTGGTCTTGTATCCTTATTGACAAACTCTGCACTGCAAGTTCCACTGTATGAACAGAAGATAAAGTGAAATTGACCGGTCCTCTCATATATAGTATGTTAATTATTACAGTAACAATGAATACATCTGTCTTCACCCAACAGATGGTAAATGCTGATTGGACACAAAACTTTTTTAATACCTACAGAATCTCCATTTTGCTAATTTTAAACATTCTTACCATAACAGAAGCAGTTTACGTGTAGAAACAGAAAAACAGATGGATGGAAAAGGCAATTGATTCATTACAATGGATAGGCTGGATGAACTCAAACCCCAAATTCTTCAAAACATCCATCGTGTTGTGAGCCTTGTAAGTAGATGCATTGGTTTGCACACAAGGGAACACCTTTTCACTTGCTCCATCTATCTATTTTGCTTTCCATGGCTTCTTTAATCGACACAGCAAATTAGAGGCATATAGGTAAATCAATAAAATGAAGACAATTCCCTGTCTCTAAATGGTTATACTGTCACTGACCCCACTTGAATTAACAAGAGAAAAGAAGAAAAAGAGAGAACTGGCTTTTTCAATTCAAACTATATTTTTTACCAAAAAAGTAAAGTACATTCTGTGAACATCAAACAACACATAAATTCAAGATTCTTAGGTAGTAGGTCCCATTAATAGGATGTATGACCATAAACTATACAGAGACTTCCCTATGATACAAAAACAGGCAACATCGATAATCCCGAAGCATTCCGTCAACCGGATTCCTCAGCGGTTCATTGAGAATGTTATTGAACTATACAATAATACAAATAAAAATAAATTATGTATTATGCTTAAGTGTATATGTTAATTGAGGAAAAAAAATAATGGGATAAAAGAGTATTGCTTTAATATATGTATTTTTTGTAGGGTCCTTTTTTGGCTAATAGGGAAATCCCTGTATGGTTCCTGATCATACATCTCATAATGCCTAATGGGATCCAACATACTACCTATGATTCTTGTATTTATGTGTCGTTTGATGTTCAGAAAAAGTACTTTACTTTTTTGGTTAGAAATATAGTTTTAAATTGCCGAACAGAAAACCCCAGTTCTCCTTTTTTCATCTTTTCTCTTGGTAAATTAGAGGCATAATCTGCATTACCTGTTATTTCTTTCAAAAGATAGTCATCAAAACTGACAGTTCCTGCAAACACAAACGCCCATGAATTATACAATTATTGCACTCCCTTCATACCTGGGATTCCAGGTATTCACCCCTGCATAATAAATAATTGCTGCATCTTGGTCTCACAATCCCCACATTTTCCAGAGTTGAGTATGACTGGCACTTGTCATTCAATGTTTGCATCATATTGTATTTCCTTTGGAGTGTTCTTCATGAACAGTAACTTCTTGATGGCCAGAAGTTCAACACTTGGAACTTCCACACTTTTTGTTGTCATGGTTCTGTTAATCATCTGAAAAAAAGTTTTAATTAGTAGCTACAATCCTACATATTTGAACTTTGCAATATAAAATAACACTCTTTGTAGGTACAGTGACAAAATCATGCTCAGATTTTGCAAAGTGTGTCAGGACAAAAAAAACTTTTCAGCACTCTGTAAGAGGAAGTTTGGTCATGGCTGTCTTCATATCCTCTCTCATGGTGGCATAGCAGCCTCCATAGTACATGTCCATGTCCTAATGGACATTTTGTAATGAGAATACATATTAGGTCAACAGGACAAATTCAACTTTTTCCCACATAAACTAAGATTTTTCCAAAGTTTCCTAACTTTTTTCCATTTAGCACCACTGATATAAAAGGTAAGTTAGGTTACTTCTGCCTAATCTCCATAACATGTCCACCAATCTGCTGACAGTTGGACACTATTAACAAAGTGGGGAGGGGAGCAAGAGAATTACCTTGGTTCCATTCACGGGAGACTGGATAGTGATGATGTAAGAGGTCTCCATTTTAGTTATTACAGCAACAGAATTAAGTTCAAATCATAACAAAATATTTGTATATGTAAAACAAGGTACAGGATTTATATTGTTGATTTAATAGGTGTCCTGAGTATAGTGTAAAATTGTTTTTTAAAACAAAGATGAAGTTCACCTTTCAACTAAAGAACACCTAGGGATTACTTTATAAAACAGTTGTATAGCCCCACAGTAGTAGTAGTAGTAGTGGTGCATTGAAAATAATCAGCTGTGTTCTTCACAAATGTTGTTCTTCTACAGACTCCTAAAGCAAGCAAATCCTTGTTTGATTCAAACAATGAAAGAACAAATACTAGAGGAAAGAGTAAATGGTCAAGTGATTGCTTAACTCCTATTATCTAGCATTCTCTGAAGCACTATCAAATACACTGCAGGTTCAATACTAAAGTAAAACCCAACTGCTTTTGTTTTGACATGCACTTTAAGCTGCCCGCTTTGTTCTTTGAGGTCAATGTAAAAGTTATAGACCAGGACCATTTGATCAGAATTGGAGATCATATAATGGGTCTCATCGCCATTGTGATTATTGGGTGTCATCACTCAAGGTAAGTGATTTGCAAAATATATAACAAGAATGGAATGCAAACTCCTAGCATACTTTTTATGTAAATGGTGGGGGACCACTAAAAGTTCCTCCCGATATTTATGGAAGAGCAATTAATCCTATGTGTTCGAAGAAATTAGCTCCTGCCCTTACAGAAATAGAATGCTAAACAGAGGAAAAGGTGGAATGAAATGAACTGTGTAAATGCAGCTTAGTGAATCATTCACATTATTACTGGCTCAGTAAGCAGAGCGATCTATTTTGCCTGCAAAAATAAATTGAAAAGCATAATTTTCAAATTTCCATGTATGACTGTTAGAAATTGCTCACCTAAGTGACAGCCATAGACAGGACAAGGAATAGAACATTAGCTAACATTTACCAAAACCAATCTTACTCTTTATTATTATCATACAGTATTTATATAGCGCTGACATATTACACAGCGCTGTACAAAGTCCATAGTCATGTCACTAGCTGGCCCTCAAAAGGAGCTCACAATCTAATATCCCTACCTCAGTCATATGTCATTATTACAATCTAAGGTCAATTTTGGGCGGAAGTCAATTAACCTAACTGCATGTTTTTGGAATGTGGGAGGAAACCCATGCAAACACGGGGAGAACCTGCAAACTCCATGCAGATAGTGCAACCTACTCTTTGGGTATATTATGTTTTTATCTGCATAATATTCATCCATTGTATGGCAGTATGAACTGGAATTTGCCAGTATGGTCATGCAGAACAAAGATTAATGTGAATCTGATTTTTCACTAAAACTATCATTTTTTTCAACCAAACATACATATGTTATCCTATCAACTACTAAAAAACAATCCAAACCCATTGGATTCTGTTCTATAGGCTACAAGACCAAGCTTGGAGTGTTTGATATCTGCTGAGGGACCCAGAACTATTTGGCTAAATAGGATTGAGAGAGTTTGGTATACTACATATGATTTCTTAAAAAACAAGAGGTTTCTGGGTTTGCTACCGAACCTGTTTACAATTATTTTTGGCCCAGCAACAGATGGCTCTACTTTATGCTTCGTTTGGCAAAGATTTAACAATTTTGGATAACTGCAATATAAAGGCAAGAATAACAATCACCCATGCTCAAGATAACAAACAAGAAAATAACTGAACCAAATACTTTTTCACTTCTATGTCACATGCTCCCCACACCAGATTTTGGAACTCCCAGTGAAAGGATTTTAACAATCTTGGAAATCCAGATAACAGGACTAGGTGTGTGCAGATGCTGATTGGCAAGTTACAGACTTGAATTGTGAGTAACAATGCTGAGCAAAGCCATTCCCCCTGCAACATTTTTTCACCTCACTATAGTGCAAACATGCAGAGCCTACGTGATAGTGGCAACCGTGCTCCAAATTCAGGAGCAATGCAGTATTGTTGCCACCCCAACACAGGAACATGCATAATTTTACAAGCCGATGCAACAGGTATTTGTGAGACATTGCAGGAGGAGGGGGAAAATAATTGCATGTTGTTGACTTTAAAAAATAAGCATTCAGCTAACACAAATATTTATAAAGCAATAAATTACACGTTCCCTGTGGGGAAAAAAATCACTGTAAATTTAAATACATGCACCAGGAAAATAATATACTTGTGCATATTTGGTCAATATCCCATTCACTGCTTTACAAATATACTGTATATACATATGGGAATAAGAAAATAGAAGATATTCCTATGTATCTATGTAATTAAAGATATTGACAGAACCAAGTATTTGAACACTATTTACAAATAGCAGATTACATTACCGAGGGTCCTAGAAGTCTTTTAAAATTCTATCATTGGTAAGTCATTTTCATTATCTGCTTTCCTTGTACATCCTGCTCAGTCTACCTGATTTCCTGACAGCAGCTTGTATTAGTTAATGGTTTTCCTCCTTAGCATAAATTTAAATAATATCCATATTCAGTCAATCACGTATTCTATACCCTGAGGGGTTTGTTCTTTGATAGGATCTGTCCCCAATGTCACTTCCGATAAGTCTTTACCAGCTCTCAGTCATTTGAATTTCTTACACTGCACACCTCACTCCTTGTACATGTCAAAGTACCTTCATTTCAATTTCAGAAAGATGAAGCACAATTTTGCCCCAGACGCCCAATCATTCACTTTATTCTGCCAAATAGAATTAGGAATGATTCTGGAGGGCATTTTCGGCATTATCAAAAGTTTCTGTCACCTTCTAAGTTTTCCTGAATCTTAAGTTTTAAAGTTTAAAGCATGATCATAAAAAAATAACAGCAGACTTGTAGAAGTTTAGGAGAGTTCTCTATTTTTAATGGTAAATCCAGCATAATGCATGTCAATCTGGAACTTGTTGATAATTATACAATTCTATCAGATGTACAGTAGAATACAGTGTTTCACCCAATTAATAGGTATACAAATATACTTGGTATATATTGTTATTTATGATGTTATATGATTAATACATTAACATTATAAATCAGTGTATGTCCACAACAAAAGTCATGTACTTTAACCTCCCTAGCAGTTCATTTCTTTACGGTTTTATATGTCTAAAAGCAGTACATTGATTTTCATGAAAATTTATTTTACAGTATAATAAATTAGTATGAGTATAATAAAGTTTGAAACACAAAATCATGTAAAAATAATAAACTGAATACATTAAAAAATCTATATATTTAAAAAAAATGTTTTAAATTTTTTTAAATTAAAAAAAAGTACATATTATACTCATACTTAGTATATTATACTGTAAAATAAATGTTCTTGAAAACAAGAAGAAAGACCACAGAGATCACGGAGATGGACAGCGCGGGACACCGGCGGATCAGGTAAGGCTGTATTTACTAACCTTCCCATAGGTTTACCTACCCCGAGTGTGACTCAAGGTTACTGCTAGGGAGGTCAATGGACAAAGTGCAGATGATATGTTGAGGTCGTGGTGCAGTTACTGCTTCTTCACACCAATCCAACCCCGCCCACAGCTGGGACTACATATAGCCATTCCCATAGGGGATGTATTGGTTCAGACTCATTAACTGTCAAATGTTGAAACAGTGGTTCATATAAAAAACAGTGCAGTGGTTGGGGCATCCAAGTGCTCGGCAAGATGCCAGCTGCTAGGACCTACCTGTTTCTGTTGCCAATCTAAACCTAGCTTCTTAGATAGCAATATTCCCCTCAACAATGCTTTAATTTTTCTTTCTTTCTACGCTATCACCATACTTACCCGTCAATGTTATTCCTGCATTCAACCTTTGTTCATTACTTCTTACAAAGCTCACATTACTCCCCCTGACAGCTCTTTCCCTTTTCTTTCTTTCTAGAAGGTCTACACCCTATTTGTTCAGACATCACCCTGGTTTAGATCTAATCCTATCTCGGCTGTGTTTCAGGCTCTGCCATCTTCACCTGGTCCTCTTACAGATTCTGGATCTTCAACCATCTTGGCTTGCCAGGCCAGAATGATATAGAATGAGTAAGAGTTCATTCAGTTTCCACAGCCCTGAATGTCCAGGGCTACACATAAATGTAATTTTAAGAAAAGAGCGAACAGGCAGGTAAGTAAATTTCATTGCAGAAGATAAATTGACTGGATAAAAATCTTTACAAATTTTATTTGTGGAAATATAATCACCCCATCTTTGCTGCCTAGCTACGTTGTTGCATAATATACTCCAGCAAAAAGACACATGTAACAAACATTGTCTAAAGCTGTGTCTGTATTACAATGGTACCGTATGGAATGTAAAATTACTTCTTCTGGTCTATGTATTCAAAGTACAGCAAAGTTGTTTTCCAACTTCATAGTTCATGTATTTCATTTCAGTTAACCAATAAAAGTTTTTTTTTTCTTTACTAGTATGGTTGTCTGAGAATAGGACAAAGACCAGAACAATAGAATGTGCAGGAAATACAGAGAATATAATACAGTTGTGGTGCCTGATAAAATAACTTTGTGCTGATGTATTCATAAATACCAACAACATTCTTTTTCCTTTCTGCTGCATTATGCACCCATTTTAGTAGTACAAAAGCCAAAGAAAGATGAAAAGGAAAAGATTGACGGATGCAGATTTTTCTAAATGATTGTTCCTTAAGGTAAATGTATAGTGCTGCTATTTGAATATTTTTTTAAGGTCCATAAAAATGTATGTATATAGCACATTGATATGCAACATACTGCATTCTTTTGAAGCCAGGAAGTGGCTCTCTAATATTTGTATTTTCCAATATTTTTATTAGGCTAGTCAAAAAATCCTGTTTTTTAGATCTCTGTAGCATAAGCATGACTTGGTGTAGGACAAAGAGAACATTACTACAAAATAGATAACATCATTACCAATAGTAGTAAATAACACTGGAAGACATTGAAACACTCATTTACCTAGTCTTCTGTTGAGAGTTTTCTGGCATGAATATGAGATTACCACTGGAAAGTGAAAACGTTCTCTTGCAGTGGAGAGTGCAATGCAAGAGTAATATGTTTGTTTTTTCCTAGGATACTGGTAAAAATCATTTCTACATACTTCATCCCTCACTCCCCCAGCGGACATACAGAACCTCCCTATCCTCACAAGACACCCTGTAACCAATGAGAGATAAAGAAAGGAAAAGTCTTTTCAGTTTTTAGCTTTTCCTGGAGTTCATCTTTAACAAGCAGAGTTAAAAAAACAGACATAAAAATTTAATAGTAGGTCAAGTTGTCTCTGATCTTCTATCACTAAGTACGCTGTCCCCCTGGATAATCAAAAATCTTTATAGACAATAATATCTTTCCTTAGCAGCAGAGAATTGGAAACCTTTAGGTTGAGGTGAAGAACAACCAAGTGACCATTTCCCTCCTAGGGAAAATGTAACATGAAAGTGTGCCATGAGGGTTCAGTGATTGATTGGTGGACACAACTTTTCACCTTTTTACATCCCATGGCATCAGTTTATTTTGTGGGTCTTAACATTTGGCCACATTATTTTTCAGCTGCACAGGAAGATGGTGTTGGAAGGATATACCCTGTGGGGCCCTTTGCAGGTCTGGCCAGGCAGCAGGTAGCCATAAACTCCCCAATGGTGTCATTGACTACGGCTTCCACTTGTTGCATGACTGGTGAAGTATTTCCATGCAACACAACATATCTTTTTGGTGATGGACCAGATGGGCAAACTCCTCTCCGATCTCTAGCTCAGTCCTCCCATGTGCCTATGCAAAGTAGGAAACTAGGAACCAATGAATGGATTTGACCAGATTGTACAAACTAATAATTTTGTTTAAAACTGAACTCCAGGCTTACCTTTATTTTAGACACTGCTGGACACTCCTTTCCTATGCTGAATTAAAAAAAAACTGTCACTTTTTGAAGTTTCCTATTCTGCTCTCATTGTGTTTTTTTAGATAGACTTGCACTCAGTGGAGTCCCAAGGCAGAAAGGTACAGTCATGGTACTACAGGGTTGTATCTCCTGTGCTAAAGACGTGCCTGCACTAGGTAAAAAATAGACTGAGTTTTACTTTAAGATGCTCCCTATAGAGTTTAATCTGAGAGACTGAAAACAAACAGTTCCAGCTCTCTGAAAACAGATTTTAAAAGCCATAATGCTTTGTGAATCCTGTTTGTGAACGACTGCAAATGTTAGTAAAACGAACCCCAAACAGGGTAGAAAAAACACCAGCAATCCACACACTTCTGTTAGAAGTCAGGGTTGCTAGTCAATAGGAAGGAAGGCCTGTGGTCCCAGACAAAGAACATGCATTGAGGCCACATAAGTTTTGCAATCTCTCATGTTGTTGGTTACAGCATCTTGTAATGGGGGAATACAATTTCTGCCATAGGCAGAATGTCAAAATCCTGTGTAAGGCTTTGGGTACACATCAATAATTCAATAAGGAGGATAAATGTAGATGAGTAGGTCAGAGGCATTGGTAAGGAAAGTCAGAATTATGTCATAAGTATTTGAAAACATGCAGCATTTACAAATTGTGAATCCTAGGAACTCACTTGGTCTCATGACAGATGCAGAGACAATTTTTCACAAAATGGGGCACTGGGCAAATATGACTAGGGGCTCCAAATGCACAGCATTCCAGCTCCCTGCACCCTTGCTATTTTGTCCGTTTGGGCCCTAGAAAAGGTGGGGGCCCTTTCCAGTTGCCTAGTTTGTCTTACTTTAAAATTGTATCTGGCTTGATGCATTCTTGCTTAGAATTCAGAAAGTAAAGAACAGGCAAGAAAGTTTATTAACAGATTAATTCCTATCTGCGTTCTTTCTCCTACACAGCCCAGAGTCAGAATTCTATTTTGCGCTTAAGGCATGTAATTAATTTTGAAAGGCTAAAACACACTGGTGTTATTAAGTTGAGGCAGTCTACAGGATGCTAACAAGAAAAGCAGAGTTATCACACAAAAGAACAAATAAATCCGTCAGCCATAATGCCTTTGTACTGATTACTGCTGAAGACGAGTTCTTTTCAATGTGATCGGTAATTAAACATTCACAAGCATCTCTCCTAGGTACTCATATGGCAGGTTAGAGAATTCTATTTAAAAATGTACGTTTTTCTTCCAGACACAGTTTTATAGTTTCCGTTTAGGAATCTAAACTATGATCAATTTGTTACAAAGCCTTGGGCTATGTACACTTGTAAGATTACTGTTGGAAATGATCTTTTGTGATCATTTCTGTACACACAGCATCATTCTGTTGTATAGAGGAGGGTGGGCAAGCAAGCAGTACCCCACTGTGCTCTCCTTCATAGGAGTGAATTTCTGATCAATCATGGCAATTCGATGAATAGCATCAATGGACCTCTGTACCCATATCAGATTTTCGCCTCAATCTAATACAATCACAGCGACGATCATCTGATGTGTGTGTGTAGCCTTATACTCAGGAGCACAATATGAATATAAGTCATTTGTAAGGAATGGGAAGGAGGTGTGGGAGATGGGTTAGGTTCATCACAGAGGTTAGATTTATTCCAAGCAGTCAACACTTGTCCCAGACCTTCATGAAAATAGGGTTGTTTCACAAACTTTCACACTTTGCAACATGTTTTTGGACAACCATCTTACTTGACCCATTCCATGGTTATTGGACTAAGCTTTCTGGGTAACCCATGTAAATATACAGTAAATGTAAGGTATATCCCTAACACTTAGAAGGTGCTTGGATCAGCCGAAAGTCCAACTATAAGTGGTAACCACCTTTAGCTATACCACAACCTGAATAAATTAGAACTTTCAAAACTGTCTTTACTTTACCCTTTTCTTTGTCCTTCCCTTGTCTTAGTTTCTGTTACATGTGTAATTGTCTCCTATAAAATACTCATTTTACTAATGGTAATCACAGGAACAGCCAAAAAAGTATAAAAAAACAAATACTAAAAGTAAGTTTTAAAGATGAACTCCAGGATACGTTTCAGTCTTTTTTTCACTATAAATACCCCTGTACAGTAACATCCATCATGTACTGAGGTCGTTATACACATACATTTGCTGCTTCTAGGCACAGGGAGAATATATAATGGATATACAATATCAATGTATGTATATATATATATATATATATATACACAAAAAAAAATCATTCAATTAAAGAAATATATATATAGGCTACCATTGCTGATCACTTAAAGGCTTGCAGATTTCAATTTAAGCCATGGTCCCCCAGCCCCAAACTCTTTCTGTAGAGTTTGGAGCCCCAGTTAACCAATCATTCCGCACCTATTATATTCTGACAATTGGTGGAGCTTGTACATGCCTAGGGCATCATAATGTGTAAATATTTAATGTACATAACTGTGTAATATGTTGGTGTTAAAAAAATATTGTTTAATATTATTATAAATAGTAATAATATAACACGGTCATTGGCAGGAGACATTTGCCACCCCTGGCAAAGTCAAGCAAAGCCAAAAAATCAATGCCAAAAATATCCCCACCTTTCGACTCCTCAAAACTTTTATGGTAACCTTCTCAAAATGTATCTGATTTATTAAAGCTCTCCCAGGCTGGAGAGGATACACTTTCATCAGTGAAGCTGGGTATTCCTAGACCAGATCCATTCCAGGTTTGCTGGATCACCCAGCTTCACTGTCCAAAGCGTCTTGCCTCCAGCCTAGCTTTAATAAATCAGGGCTAATGAAGGTCGATTCAACATTTTTATTTTTGGAACTGAAAAAAAATTGTGATGGCATATGTTCTTTGAGTCTTTTGATAGAAAAGGTTCATTTTTATTCTGAACATTCTTTTATCGTTACATCTGCTATTAGCATTCTCTCCTGTGATTATTCCAATGAAATCCACCTCCAGAGTGGAGGCTTTCCTTCCACCTCATCTCACACAGCACTCAAAAACAAATGAAAAGTGACAACTCCAGACCTTCTTCTTTAAATATTTTATACATCTCCTGGTTACAGAGGTAAAATGAACCATCTTAACTGACTGTGTTCTCCATGCAGGCTGTGTTTAAAGATTGTGGATTGTTTATTCAAATTTTATTCTCTGCACTATAGAGCTATACTAAGCAAAGGGGCATGAAGACATGGCATTAGGACATATCCAGTTTGGCATTTGACACCGTCTTTTTTTTTATTTATTAGGTTGCCTGTTTAGTTTTATATAAAAACAATAGGCAATAAAAAGATAACATCAATGTCAAGTGCACACAAAGAAAGTTGGAGTTGCACGGCATTTGATCTCCTGAACTATCCTATCCTTATCTGTCTCTTTCCAGTATTTCATAGGAACCTAAGAAGTTTAAACCAAGAGATTTAACTGCTGCTAGGTATAAAACTGCATGTTGGCTGTTGGAGCCAAGGATAAAGGGGAATCGGCCCTTCAATGAACAAATGTAAAGGAACAAACCTTGCCAGTATCCACTTAAAACAGCTTTATCTATTAGAGATGGACTTTTCCTATTTAGGTCATTAAAAAGAAACTTAGCATTCCTCATGCAGGGAATAGGTTTCCTTTATGGTTGCCCCACCACTACAGTATATTAACCGTCCATTTACCCCTGCTCCTGCTCTGGTTTTCTACTAGTCTACTACTTCTTGTTTTAGGTCCGGGTCATGACCACATGGTCGAGGACTATTTCTCCACTCTCATGTGACAACCTTGGGCACCTGATTGGCCATTTGCTAAACACCAGAGCTATTATACTGTTGAAAGGGGAGTAAGTCACATGCTCCCACAACAAGAAAAAGTACTGAGTAATATTCTTTGCTTTTAGATGCAGAAAAGAACAACAAGGGAGTAAAATTAGGTTGAGTATAACTTTCTGGTTTGGGTGAATTGAACTAGTTTTGTGGGCTTGAATGGGCAAAGCACAAATTCAATATAGAGGCTCCCAGAGGCAAACAAAGGTATGCAGTGAACACAAATATATAAACAGAAAATGAACAGTGAACACAAATATACACAGAAAATATATAAACAGCATTTACTGATTAAAATCCTCAGACAAACCAGCTGGTCAGATATATAAGGTTAAATCTGATCCATATTCCACTTCCATTATAAGCCTTATTTTGCCGTAGGTCAGTAACATCAGAATCACAATAAAAGACCACGTGGAAAGTTTAGAAAGAATAGAAGAAGGCCAAGCTTGACTTTTACGTTTGAAATGCAGCTTCTCTCAAAGTAACTGCTTTCTCTACCTGTGCAATTTACAAAATCAAGTTTACCATACCCTGCCTCTTCAACTGTAAATTTTGTTTTTATTGGAATCTTGCAAACACCTAAAAACATATTTACAATATATACATAATGGAAAAAATAAATATCAGGCTTTAATCAAACTCTAACTCATAATCACAAGCAATATGCCAAAAGCACAAACCCGTCACCATGTATGTAGCCCTTTTTCTAAAATCAATCCATATCACAAAAATCTAAGGGGAGCATAAGGGACCGGCAGAGAAAGCCGCTCACCCTGAAAAGGGAAGAACACCAAAGAAAGACCTGATGTTCCTCCACAACCTCACCCAGGCTTCTTCTCCCCTTTTCAAGACCCCACATTTTCCACACTATTTGCACAATATCATTCACCGCCACCTCGATAAGAGGGATTTTTCTATGTATGCATACCTGACACCACAAGTGTGGACCACCGAACTAACTAAAAATTGTATCAAAATCAAAATCCCTTGAATGCTCTAAATACCCACTACGTATAACTCATGTTCTATGGTCTCTTCTGATTCTCTGCATTCCAGTTTCAAGCACACACAGTCTCTTGAGGGCTGGTGCTGATAAATTCTCAAGTAAAGTTTACCATGAAAGGCGAGCCAAGTCAGGTCCCTGAACTTCATGGGAATCCTTTCCATATTAACTAAGCTCAGACCCTCCCTCAAAACTATCCTTGGGCAATCTCTTAAGGCCAATGACCCATCAAAAAATGAAGACAAAATCCCCCTCTCCACTGTTTTTACTATACTTAGTAAAAACTGATATAAAAAAAGTATGCACAAAATAAAAAACAAAAATTTTTTGCTCATGAATTCCTAATAGAGCATTTGAAGGTTTGGTATGGACATGTCTACATATTTATTCTATAGTATGGCACTTACTGACTTGGCAAGATCCACAGGCAGTGACAACTCACAACAAGGAAACAAACAAAAGTATAATCTAGTCATTATAAATTTGTTTGTCTTTGTTGGAGTTGACACTGCCTGTGGATCATGCCAAGTCAGCAAGTGCCATACTTTCCTGAGTCTTAGGATCCTTGTCTTTTTTAAATTTTTAACCAAAACTTCTGTCTATATCCCCATATAGGAGAACCAGTTTTTGAGTTGACTGTGTAAGCATCTTAAATTGTCTTGGTATAAGCCTTGTAATCCCTGCATAGAAACTATGAACCTGGAAAATAGAAAGAAAGCAATATTAGCAATAGAAGGCCATTCAGCCTCCGCAGCAGTGCACATGTGATAATGGTGAAAAAAGGAAAGAGAGGAGTGAGCAGAGAAATGACCAGTGTATTTCTTCTCCTTTTTCTCCAACTAGTATGTTTAGAGTATTGTCTGTATCCTTTTATTTTGCTGTAGTGACAGCAGTCGGTCCAGCATTGGCTGCGTTCCTCCTCGAACTCTCCATGCATATTAGGAGTCCATATATAGTTATTTTATAATTCATAATCTACTACACGCTCTCATAAACTGTTCCCCTTTCCAGCACTGATATGAATTTACCTAGTTTGAACACATGAATTCTGTCACATTACACTTTATTATATTATTAAACATCACCCCCAATAGTTGCTAAGCAACAGATCTGACTAAGCGTAGATGCATTTATAGAAGAGGCACTTGCCGAGAAATGCCTAATGTATATGATTTTTTTAACTTTAAATGTGCACACAGCAAGCACAAAATATGCCAAACTGATTTCACATTTCAAGAAGTCAATAACAGGAAAGTAATTGCCGATAGGCAGGGATAGGGCTGTAGCTCAGGAACCTGCAGGTACAGAACAAGACATAAAGCTCTCTTTATAACACACAAACAACTCTTTTATGCTCATATGCATGTTAAAGCAGCCAGAATTATAGTGATCATACCAGATTAAATGTAATATTATGGAGGTTATATCATCAATAGGTAAAACATGCAGTTTATGAACTCTCACTGAGTTATCACTTACTGTGCCTCAAATCGAGCTCTAGTTCTTTCCCCAGGATTTGGTTGTCTTCACTGCCAATTTTTGCTCAGAGGACCAGAAATGACATCCATTAGGCAGATCTTGTGCTTGGTTAGGGCACCTAAGGATCTGAGAAACACGATGCTAGGCTCGAGCCAAACCCTTGCAGTTTCTGCTTGTGCCTAAAGCAATCCCTGAGACCCCATTGATCCCGTGTCCCATTGATCCTTTGGGCTCCTGTGCTCCTACAAACCTTCTTGCTACTTTTTCTGGTACTTATTTCTGCCTGTTTTGCCTTTGGCTGATTTGTAACTGGAGACTGTTCAAGAAATTTGCTTCAGAGCTACCTACTCTGGAGGGCTGCAACCTGAGAGTTGTCCAAAATTGAATCCATTTTTGTTAAAGAGGAAATAAACAAAAATAAAATGACACTTACCTTTAATCCCGCAGATCCCTTGATGGCGCTGGTCCTTCCTACAATCTGGTTCTGCATCGTTCTGGAATGCCTCTTCGCCCTGGCCAGATGAAGTGTCGGGTGGCCACATCTACTGTCTTCTCTTCCTCCTTCTTCTTGCACAGTGCGAGATTAAGTGAGGTAGCCGCTTTCAAGCGTGGACCGGCATCCCTTTCCCCTTGGTGGAAAAAATGCCCTTTCTGCACATGCCCAAGATCGGTTATGCGCAGAAGGAGCAGCCAGAGCCTCCCAGGATGTATGACATAAGTATCCCAAAAGGTTTTGTGCTCCCTTTTAGTTTTGATCACTTTTAAATTTTGAGTACAGCCCATTTATTCAAGCATCACAGCCATAAAAAGCCATTAACAGCCAAAAAAAAAGTTAAAAAAAAAAAAGCTTAGTGTGCCCTTTCTTAAGAGTAATTCAAAAGCAACTCAGGACTTTGTGTCCTTTATTATACTTGTGCCATAGGAACCTTGGTCCTAGAGAAGTTATGTTACCCAAGGAGGTCACATTACCACAGACACTCTGTTACCAGAGAGGCCACATTAATAGAGAGGTTATGCTACCACATGTACCATTTTGTCTCTGTGCAGGAGCTCTTGTAATATTGAGTGGTGGTTGCTGCTCTCTCCTTTTGTGCAGTGAGTGGTGTGTATCTGCCCAACAATAAAACATAAAAGAAAAAAAAAATATATATATATATATATATATATATATATATATATAACAAATGTGGTGTGGCAGTCATCATGGAGAAGGAGAAAGGTAGACAAAGGCAAAGGATACACAATGCAATTTGTCGAATTCAATAAGAGTGATTTACTAAATAAATATTCAATTAGAAAATGGAATCTTACTTAGCTTACAGAATGTGGTGAAAATTCACTTTGCAAAGTGTACCCTGTCACTCGCAAATAAATGTAAAAGAAACAAAATTGCTTGCTCATGGTTGGATGGTTCGAGTCAGCAAAGCTTCACCTAATTCAGCAAGCTAAGTAAAAATTCCATCTGCTAAGTAAACAGCTTATATCCCTTTAGTAAATCAACCTCAATGTCTTTTAGGTACAGCCGACATCTAAAAGTTCCCCTTGAACTATATATTGCAGATAAAAACTACAAAGCTTTGTCCTTATTAATGAATGCCATAAATGTCCCTACATTCATTCCATGTGTCATCGAACCTTTTCTGTCTTATAGAACATCCTGCTGTGTTTACCAAAGTAAAAGAATTTCATGGGAACATTTCTTTACATGTGAGGCTGCACCCCATTAATCACATGTGGCAGAGGACCGCTTCTGACAGCCACTGCAAATAATTCTTTGCCACTCTGTAATTGTGATAAATGGTTCTGCTCCAGAAGAGATAATGCAGAATTCCATCATCATAAATCAGAAAAAAATATGAAATATCGGCAGGCACAGAAAAATTCCTAGTCCCTTTTTACTATCTGAAAACTTTCCCCCGGACTTTTAGTTAAAGCCTTACTACAAAAAAAAATATTATATTCTACAAAGTAACTGCACACAGGGGCTATTTGAAGAATATAATCCAATTAGAGACTGGGAACAGGTGCCTTTATAAAATTGTGGAAAACCAAACTTTTTATTTTTTCTCTTTTTTTAAGTTTTGGATCAATGTGGAAGGGTTAAAACACCTGGTAGGAGATCCATCCTTTCAATTTTTACTGGAAACCACTATCCCCAATACAGAAAGTGATACTAAATATGTTGTTATTGTACAATTGTTTGATATGGTCAGGGTGAGAGATGGGAACATGTCCCAAATGAAATAATTACCTAAGCATGTTGTTTTTTTGGTAAATAAAACTTAAAATACAGTCAAAAACACAATTTTGAGGCCCCTGCCAATGTTTTGTGGTAATTTTAAAAGCACCCGAATACAGTATTGTTAGCAAAATTGCTAGAAAGAATAGCTAGTGGACATATGCATATAGGAACATGTCCCAAGTAAAAGAAAAACAGCTTTTTTTTTAAAACAAAAATTATAGTCAGAAACCCCTGTTTTTTATTTGAAAAGTGTTTCTTTTCTTTAAAAAAAAAAAAACATGATGCAACATGTTTTATAAAAGTAACCTTGACCCCCTCTCCTTCTCCCCAGCAAGCAGTCTTTTGGTGACAATAAAATGTTTAGAAACTTTGCAATCAATTTAAACAGTTATTGGACAGCTTTTTCTCGATTCTGCTTTAATTTTCAAAAATGTATATGCTTTTTTTATTTATTGTTTATGGGACATGTTCCTATTTGATCTTGCAATTTTGCATACATTTTTTTCTCACTTTCCTTGATCCCTAAACTTTGGCTTAAGATGCAATTTCAATGGTAGATAAAAACGTGAAAAATACACACACACACACACACACACACATATATATATATATATATACACAAATATACAGTGGTTGCTGGGTAAAGGGAAAATAACAACTGTACAATCCTAACACAAGCCAACAGCATATTAGGATGGGCCCAAGTATGATAGTTATGGAGCCTTTGGAGCCATCATCTTGTGTTGTCCTGTGTGCGTTGTTGCTTTGTTTGCTGGCAGCTCCAGGTAGAAGGACATCCAGTCCGCTGTGGCTTCCATAATTCAGGAAAGTGTGACAAGGAAAAGACCTGGGAGCCAGGTAGAAAGTTAGCAAGACCTCTGCAGATCTGATAATGAAAAATGAAAAATTAAAGCTTCCACACAAAAGAAATGGGGCACAATGAGCAACAACAAAATGGGACACACATATTGCATATAGAGCAGCAACCAAAGGGGGCACATGGAGCTCCAACAAATGGGGACACATGGAACATTGGAGCAAAATATGGAGCAACATAGTTTCAATTAATTTGTATGAAAACATTTAACCCTATGAAGCCCCATGTTTATTTAGGTTCATGGGCTTTGGGTTTGCGTTCCTATAGATTTGAAGAACAATGCAAAATCTCCTTGATATAAAAACTCATTTTTTCAAACTTCCCTATCCCTCTTCTTCTGTCTCTTAAAACCCCCACTACTTCCCACCACTCCATATCCCCCCTTCTATTGTGTGATACTTCCACCACCTTATAGATTGTAAGCTCATTGGGGCAGGGTCCTCTCCTCCTCCTCCTGTGCCACTGTCTGTACCTGTCTGTCATTTTCTCCCCTATTTATTGTACAGCGCTGTGTAATATGTTGGAGCTATATAAATCCTGTTTAATAATAATAATAATATATACACCAGCCCTAATGCAGATTTAAACACCACTTGAAAAAAATGATGATGATAATGATGATACGATAGCGATGGAGAAACAAAGACCATTTTACTTAACCAAGAGCTGGAGGGGCACTTTGGCAGGTATGTCTGCCATATAATGTGCAAATGTGTGGCAAAGTTTGTGATGTATATAATTATTTGAACATTATATACCCCGATATAGTCCCGAGGCCTACTTTTTGCTGGAGTAACATTTCCATGGCAACCAACAGATTTGTTAGTATATTTCTTAGAATCTCTTGCAGGTTCAACTTAGTACAAAGTATTTAATGTAATAGGAATGGAAATGTAAATTACTTGTTGAAGCTTTGTGAATATGAATAACTTATGTTTTAGTCAAAGTCAAAGCTGTCCAGCTAAAGTTGACATGGCTTGGGAAGAATTATAACATTGCACCAACCATAAAACAATAGTTGTGATTGTTTTTTTTTTTTCTTGAAAGGAAAATGAAAAAGCATTTAAAATAAAGGTGACCATTAGAAGCACTAATTATTGTGGTGCAGTTCGTCCCAACATGGAGTACCTGAGCAGCTGCAGCAATAGTTTTATTTCTTTATAAGTTGTTTATAAGTTTCATCGCTTCTCTGCCTTTTGGAGAAGATCAAGTGTAGTATCTGTTTTTATCAGTTTTTGAGAAGAACACTGTGGTTCCCCTCGCATAACATCTGAGGCATGGAGCCATAGAAGCGATCAATGCTGTGTGGAGTCGTTTTTGGAGCGGTATTTCGAGGAAAAGGAGTTTTTTTTTTTTTTTACGATGGAGACCCCTGGACCTCGCATCATTAGCCCTGGCCCCCTGGAGCCGAGGGTCAAGAATTCCCTGAAGATTACGGTGGATTCCGAATTTTCTGAGAAGTTTGATCTGAAATATACGGTCCGGAATGTTCTGCTGGGAGCACTGCAAGCTAAGAGAGAGGACATCCTGTGCTGTAAAGACAACAAAAAAGATGAGTATTTTCTGACCTTTTTTGAATATTTACCTAAATGCGAAATATTTGGGTGCTTTGAAGAGGAATTTACATAATGAAGATTTGCATGGGCTTCTTTTTATGCCACTGATGGATCCTGAGGAGGTGGTGGTCACTGTACATATGTACAACCCTTTTTTCCCCCACCTTGATGTTACTCTCTTTTTGAAGAGATATTGCGAGAAAGTGACATTTATTGGCAAGATTTTTAATTCTGAGGGCCTGTGGAGTGGCAAGTTTAAATATAGAGTCAAGCTACGCTCTTTTTCTGAGTCTTTGGATGGGGTGAAGCATCTGCCTCAATATTTTTTTCTTGGGAGAGACAAAGGGGTGCTGTTTTATAATGGCATGCCGAAATTCTGTGTTAAGTGTGGCCAGTTTAGACACAGCAAAGAGGACTGCACAGTGGGAATCGATTGTTGCAGGAGGTGTGGTGTGACTGGTCATCTGGCAAAAGATTGCCCCAAAGGAAAAGAATGTAATTGTTGTGGAGGGACAGGCCACATGTTCTGGAATTGTCCAGTGCACAAAAAATCTTATGCAGAAGCTGCTAAAGAAAGAGAAGAGGATTCTGATGATCAACTGAGCTGTGAGACTGCTAGCACCGGGACAGTGATTGCTGCTACAGGGCAGGTCAATCAGCAGCCATTATCACAGAATGTAGAGATTACTGAGGTTCCGGAAAGCCCCATGCCATCTGCTGTTGGGGGTGGAGATGTCTCGACCAATTGCAGAGAGGAGGAAAGGCCAGCAGCTGTGGAAGGGGTTGAGGGCCCCATCAGAGTGGAGGAGGCGGGGAAAGTCGTCAAAACAGTGTTGCAAGAGAAGCCTGTCACAGATGAAGTAAAGAAAGAAGTTGAGAGGCTGGGTGGGTTTAAGCAAATTGAATCCAAGAGAAAGAAGAAAAGGAGGAAGTCGGGGCATACCTCAGAATCTGAGGTCGAAGACAAAATGGAGGTATCGGAGGCGTCTGGTGTGGTGAGGCAAGTGGAGGGCGGCAAGATTCTGTCAAAATTCTCATATGGTGCGAACCCGGCGGATTACTTTGGTGCTTTAAATTTGTTAGAAAGTGATGTTCCCTCTCCATAATACCGATGGCATGCCTGCGGATTTGCTCCCTAAATGTTTAAAGTTGGCAGAAAGGAGAGCTACAATTTTGGACTTTTTTTTCTGTCACAGACTGTGATATCATTTGCATACAGGAATGTGGGATTGATTATCATCCTAATTACAAATTCCTGTCAAAAGAATGGACATATGGTCAATCCCTTTGGTCAGGGGATAATGATAATAAAGCCACAGGAGTGGCCATTCTTTTCAAAGGGAGAGCCTTGAACTTACTGTCTTTTCAAGACTTAATACCGGGCAGGGCCTTATTGGCCACATTTGAATTCGGTGGCAAAACTTTACGGATTCTCAACGTGTACGCCCCTGTGAGGAAAAAGGAGCGTGCGGTTTTTTTGGACTCAATTAAAGTTTATGTACCTGGATCTGAACCGATAGTAGTGATCGTGGACTTTAACTGTGTGTTGAAAGGCGAATCAAGAGATTCTACTACTCGGTTGCATGACAAAACTTCAAAAATGCTATATGATTTCATATGTGACTGTCACTTGAAAGATGGTTGGAGGTTAATGAGGGGTGGGGACCCTGGTTACACCTGGGCTAATAGTGGATGTCAATCTAGGACTGATTACCTACTTATTGCTGATGAGCTAGAGATGGATAGCATGTTGTTGGAAGATACTGTTTTTTCAGATCACAAGCTTATTAAAGGGAAAATAACAATAACCGGAGCTGAACGAGGCCCAGGAGTTTGGAGACTGAACACACAGTTAATACTGGGAGCAAATTTTGAGGAAGAGTTTCTGAGGAAATATAAAGAGTTAAAACTAAAACAATGTATGTTTACTTCTAAACGTGATTGGTGGGACATGATGAAGAGTGAATTAATTAAAACGTTTTTTCATGTCCCTGGGCAAACGAGAAGGCTTGAAAAGGAAGAGAGTATATAAAATCCTAAATATGCGAGTTCAAGCTCTTATATCGATGAAGCAGTGTGGAGTCGCGGAGGATAGTAAATTGGCAAAGGCGAAACAAGACTTGGCTAAAGCTATTCTGGAGAAAGGCAAAGCAATTATCAATAGAGCTAAGGTGGAAAAACTGGAAAATGACGAAAAGTGTTCAAGATTTTTTTTCAAAAAGGGGTTGGCGTGTAAACAGTCTATAAAGAAGTTGCACGGGTTCACGGATAAACAGGGGATGCTACATACGACGGAGGAATATTATAGAAAGTTGTTTGATGTGAAACAAGTTGATCATAGTGTGATGATTGATCATCTAGCTCTGTTGGATAATCCCCTTGACAGTGAGGATCGGGAGGTGTTGGAACACAATATTACTGCCGCAGAAGTCTTGATGGCCTTGAAAAAATGTTAAAAACACAAAACGCCTGGGCAAGATGGCCTACCTGTGGATCTATACCAGAAATTTTGGGATGTTTTGGGTGAAGATTTTGTGGCTGTACTGTCCGAAGTGTTCAAGGATGGTCAAATGCCTAGGTCTTGGAAACAAGGAGTGGTAACCTTGTTACCAAAGAAGGGAGATTTGGAAAGTTTAGAAAATTGGAGGCCTATTACTCTGTTGAATTCAGATTACAAAGTGTATGCTAAACTTCTAGTGAACAGGTTGAAAAAGATTCTTGGGAAACTCATACACCGGGACCAAGTTTGCGGGATTCCTGGACGTAGTATCCAAGATCATCTGAATCTTTTAAAAGATGCGATTTGGTGGCAGTCCAGCAGACGACAAAAAGTGGCTTTAGAGTCCTTGGATTTTCAGAAGGCCTATGACCGTGTGTCCCATGTCTGGTTGTGGGCAGTTTTACGGAAGATGGGTTTGACTGATGGCATGGTGAGAAGATTCCAGGGCATGTACGCTGGAGTGATGAGCAGGATCTGTGTGAACGGCAACTTCACTGCAGCAATACCTTTGTTGTCGGGAGTCAAACAGGGCTGCCCTTTATCGCCTATTCTTTTTGTTTGTGCTCTGGAGCATCAAATCGGATAAGGTGATCAGAGGTATTCCGTTGCCTGGAAGTGGTGGCAAAGAGATAACAACCATAGCATATATGGACGATGTCACCATTCTTTGCGAATTTGGCAGAGCGGTAAACAGGGCTATATGGAGGACGGAGTTTTTTTGCACAGGAACCGGATTCAGTCTTAATCTACAAAAATGTGGATGTTTGCTTATTGGAGACTAGGTGCATGAGGAGGTAACCATCCGAACACAGAGAGAAGCCTTGAAAATATTGGGCGTTTTTTTTGATGAGGTTAATGATGGCAGGAGCAGTTGGGAAAAGTGCATTGAAAAAACACAAAAGAAAGTTGATTTTTGGAATCTGAGGAAATTGTCGTTCACTGGAAAAGTTCTGATTATCAAGAGTGTCCTTCTGCCTGTCATGACTTTTTTGGGACTAGTGTATCCCCCGAATGAAAGAATATTACAACGTTTAACCAGAATATTTTTTGTTTTCATTTGGGGTTCGAAGGCGGAAAAATTGAAAAGGACTGGTATGCAGAGACCTTTGGAGAAAGGAGGTAAAGGTGTGCCTGACTTGAAGGAGCATTTGTGGATCCTCTTTTTCGCTAACTGTTTACGGAAAACACGGACAAAGGATTGTGATTGGTCTTTTTTTCTGCGATATTTGATTGGCTATCGTTTCCAGAAGAGAGGCTGGGTGGACGGAAGAGGAAATCGGCCATGGTGTTTAACACCGCCTGCTCATTATGTTGTCATCGAAAAATCAATTAGATTTTTTGACCTTGAGCGGTATGATCTGGATATCTTGCTGGATCCTCGGAAAATTAAGCGAGCAAAGCAAGCTGACAAGATGCTGTGTAGGGTACTGAATTACTCGGAGAAAGTGTCAGCGGGTATTTGGATGAAGGTTAATTCCCCTGCTTTATCAAATGAGTTAAAAGATCTGTCATGGCAGATAGTCCATGATTGTGTTCCAACGAGAGCCTTTCAATATGAGAGAAGGATGGGGCGAAATCCTCGATGATGGGATGGGGCGAAATTTTTGATGATGAATACAAGTTTGTCCTTTGGCTGAGCTGAGGGTTTTGACTTGATTTTCTTAATAAAAAAAAAAAAAAAAAAAATCTATTCCTATCAGTGGTTGGGAGAGGGAAGGAAGCCATCCTTACAGGGGATGGTAAAGGGTCAGTACCGCCTAAAAGGATACGGTACCAGAGGGTAATGCTCTGTAAGGTGGTCAGGATAGACCCCTCCAAAAGGCGAGAGCTAGAGGAGGACAGGAAGAAGTTCCTAGATGGATCCAAATCCACACTGGTAAGGGCAGAGAACCCATGATCTCGCCAAGGGGCTGAAGACAGGGTGATTTATCTTCCTGGGGGTGGCATCCTTGGGCCACCAGAAAAATTTCATAGAACTTGGTAAACCCTTAGTTGATTATTATGTGGACCAGGCATAGTTTTCAGCACTATGCCTCTTTTTCGTCTGGCCTGCAGGTTAAAATAATGGGCAATTTTTTAAACTTCTGCCCAGTGTCTTATGCACTGAGCACTTATTTATGTTGTATGAGGGTGCAGGTGTCTTATGAAAGTTGAACTTGTTGTGGTCAGATGCTCTCTCCTAGTGGAAGTTTTCTTTCTGGTAAGCTCCCAACTTAGTACTTGGTGGATTAGGTCATGTAAAAAAAAAGTGAGCCCTTCTGGCGATACATTTTACTTTTACCTGGCTAGCAGCCTAGTAAAAACATTTTTATTGAAGAAGAGACATAAAATGATTTATAAAGTAGTGAATCTGACATTCAGCACCATTCTCTGGTGCAGAATCCATCACTATTGAAAACACATTGACCTGGAATATTGTCCACCAGAGAATGCCCCACTAAGTATTTTCTGCAAGGTCTTCCTGTTAGAAAATGTTTTCATTGATAAATTTCAATTTTAATGTAGGTTAGATAAACAGCTTGGGACAGAGAAGGGCCCATTCCCATGGCTGTGAGATGTGTGCACAACTATTCCATTGGATGCCAATTGAAGCATGCAGCTATAGTGAGAATGGAAGCAAGCAAATAAAAACGTAGTATTTATAGTACGTAGTAAAAAAAAATCGTAGTATTTTGAATGCTTTTATTGAAACTGATTACTTGCTTTAGGACTGCATATATTTTTTTAAAAAGCTGGAGTCTATATTTATATGTATTAAACATATACAGAAATCACAATCATATACTCTTCGTGATGGTAGTCCTAAATAATATCCTGCTGCCAGACCATTCATTTCAACAACAATCTTTCCATAAGATTGTAAGTGCATTTATGTGCATGTCCTAATTAATGCATGTAATTTACCCATAAAATGCCTCCTATGGGGTGCAGCCATCTTGAATACAATGTCAGCAGCCCCAGAGGACTCAGACCTGTGACTAGTATTCCTTCACTTTTGCCCCAGCTGACACATAAATGGTTATGTAGAGAGGTGGGGGGAGAATCGGGGTAGCTGGGCCAGCACAAAGAATAATGAGACACTCCCAGAGGAGGAGAGGACTATGACATTGAAGGTAGCTGTCCTGTCTAGTGAATATTCTAGGCAAATTTTAAAGGATCAGAACAAATGTAATAAAACAGGGATCCCCAACACCTGATTCACGGGGCACTAGTGGGCCGTGGCCGGCTGACAGTTGGGCTGCTGGAGCACGGAGACCAGTGGTGGTCCAGGGCTCTGGCCTATGCACCCCCCTAGCGGAGCCAGGAGAAGGACCCTGCTGGGGGGGAGGGGGCGCACCAGCCAGATCTGCGGACCATGTCCCCATATGGATTGCAGGCGCAGGGTAGTGGGCTCAGTGCACTGGGAGAGTGGGTGGATTCTGGCATCATGACATCAGTCTGGGGGAAGTTTCTACCCCTTTGAGTGACACATGGCTTCCTGTGCATGCGCGGTCTGAAGTCTATAGATTCAGTGGTCCACCAACATATAAATCCATAGAGGAATATACTAATAACAATTGAGATTATATTTCTTTTTTAGAACATCCAGTGCCTTATTCAGGATGGAACACTAATCATTAAATAGAGGTGACACACTATAGCAATTCACAATGAGCCTGAATGAAGTGTACGTCTATGGTGAATTTATGGAAGATGCAATCCCTAACCTAATAACATTTCTTCTGCTAAAATGTATAATTTTTTGCTTTGTTATCCTACCTTGCATCTCAGTGCTGATGATCTCTGTAGCCTTTTTGCAGCCACTTGCTGCCTACATGTACTCCAGTGTTTGTGGTATGACATATCACATGAGTGTGGATACAGTCACATATACTGTAGTCTGCTTTGGAAGCCCATAAGAAAATGTGACAACACATAAGCACCACTAAAGCACTAAGACAAAGAGTTGTCATCCCATAACAACAAGTGCCTGGCCAGGATCACCAGGTATTATATAATGACAGTTGCAGATCTACATATAAGAGTTACTTTTTAAAAAAAAAAAAACTTATATGGGATTTTGCTAAATAGGTTTACCATGCTATGGACCCTGAAATGCTTATACTTTCTTAACAAAGTGTATAAAAGCATTAAACCAAGTATATACCAATAGTGTCTTACTGACGGTGGGGGGTGATGAGTCCCAGTGAGACGCTAATACACAAAGACTTCCTTGAGGCTTTCGTCCATTTAAATTATACATGTACTTAATATGTGCATGTATCCATGACAGACATGAAGTGCTCCAAAACCAGATTCGTACACAGCTAATGTCACCACCATCTACAATTAGAAACACTCTCACCGAACATTAATAATGGAAAGAGAGGAACACACAGATTACAAGGTGGAAAAAGCAACTTTTACACTTGGTAGAGCGTGAAAACATGTCATACAAACACAATTAAACAGCACACCTCTAAATATCACTCATCTGAAAAGACCTGGATGAAAGCACCATGCATGTAAAATGTCAAACGTCAGCCAATGGGGAATTTTGTGTAGAGAAAGTAAAGATATTTGTGGCTTTCCAGCAGGAATAGAAGAAAAAGTCTCAGCAGGTTGCCAAAAGCTGGATAAACACAATAGACAGAGGTCAGATGAGCAAAAACTAAACACTTCAATATCTTTCTTTCTCACAGTTATATCTAAGCAGGTTTATATCCCATGCACTTTCACCCACAGTAGCAGTATGAATTTAGATTCATGGCATTAGCACTCATTTTTGCATTATAACACGAACAATAGACAATTAGCTGCAATTATCAGCATGAACAATGCTCATTTGTTTGATACATCCTGTACCATTCTGTGGCACTGATTTATGAATAGTGTAGAAAATGTGGAGGTGTTGACCACATAAGCCAAGCTATTTATTCTTGAAACTAATTCATTTGGTTGAATATTATGACAATTAATTTGCTGTTCCTCCTGTTTTCATAAAGCACTGTGTCTTTATAAATCTGTTCCCTGTTTGATTGTTGCCATATTTGTCATCAAAGCTATTAACTGTATGTGAGCACTGTATGGGCCACGTTACATGAGAAAATCTTGACAAATCATTCATATCAGGTCCACTAAGAGAACTCCTGCTAGGCTTTATAAAATCACCCTCTTGCTAGGGGTTAATGTTGTGTAGCTTTGTTGTTAGGAGCATTTTGGGTCTGAAATGAACAATTCTAGGGAATAAAACAGGGATGGTTTTAGACAAATGAGGTCCTGGGTAAATATGAAGTGGGGGACCCAAATGCATAGTACCCAAGTTTCCTGTACCTTGCCATTTTGTGGCAGAAGATGGGGCCCCTGATCAAATCCTAACTCATAGCCTAAAACTTGCCCTGCCATAGAGTTAAACAAATGAAGCAGAATTACTTTTTTCCTTTCACAAGTTAATAGGAGTGCAAAGGAAGGTTGAAACAGTTTTATGAACCATAAGGCAGTAAATACAGATCAGAAGGAGTCAGCTCCAAATACAACTTTCAATTATCTCTGAATGATCTCAGAAGCCTTTTAAACTGATGTCAAATGCAGTTGACTGCACCTCAAAGCAAATTTGGCTGGTGACAGGAAAGGAAAGAAGAAATCAATGATGTATAAATGTAAATTTAAAGCCCAACTAAACCCAAATAAAACAAGGCAAAATCTAAAAGCAATTCTGATAATTAGTGGAGATTTTATATGTTACCTTTTGAAATTAACTTTACAAATCCAAAAACTCAATATATGTACCTTTGCGTCGCTTTGGCTGTAGCTCTGCAGCTATCCACACGACCAAAACTTCTTGGTACCTTCCTTTTTAAAAGACTGAGGTCCCACAATTGCTTACCAACTTCCTTTTGATGACATGACACCAGATTAAATAAAAATGATGAGAAAATAATGTGGTAGAATTTCCAAAATCAATTGAAGGAGCATGTACTATGTTTTTATGCATATTGCATTTTTGACCAACCTGCCCTGTACCCCCTAGGTTCTAGTTCTCCATTGCGAGGATCCCAACCTGTCTACTTCTGCCAAACCTTTATCTGTGCCCAAAAAGGCATCAACAGTACCCAAAGACCAAGTAGAAAATGTTACTCTCACTAAAAGTTCTTCCTCTGAAGCAAGAAGCAGCCAACCAATCTAAATTGGTGTACTAACCCAGAACCCTCCATTTCTAATATAGACATTCCAATGTAGACAGTCCTCCATACAGTATATTTTCTTTAGGCGGTAGAAGTGTTAGTTCACTGGCATATGTCAGACCTCCCCATTTCTAAATGTGAAGAAATTAAAATAATATTCACGGTTAGAATAGAGAGGGTCTGGAATAAACCAATGCATCAAACTTCCTACATAGAGGTAGCCCGTGAGTTAAGGACATCCAACATACGGATGACTTCTAGATATGAACAGGGCTTTCCTGCTTGCTGGTGTGCAGAAGGGAGGCTTTGGGGGGGAAGAGGACAGTTTGCATACCTTGCAGAACAAATCTTTAGCTAAACACAGCTGAGGTTGTGGGTGATCTTAAGGGCTGAGCTATTTCTGCAACATCTTGTAACTCTTTAATGGCCAAGACAAACTCTGCAGTTGTTTATTTTTGCCTAACAAAGCACAGCTTGCTCCAGAAGGTAATGCATGTCTTTTTTTTGCTTTGTTTGTGATTAGCTCACAGTGAGGATTTTATACAGTAACTGACACCACACTGCCTAACAATATGTTCAGACAAACATCTGTACTAATTGCATTTATTAAAATAATGTACCTGTTCCGACTTACATACAAATTCTTAACTTAAGAACAAACCTACAGTCCCTATCTGGTATGTAACTCAGGGACTACCTGTACAAAAGTCGCAGACTTTTATATCAGCATGGCACCTGCACCAGAAAATCCTCTATGGATAATAACTTTTCATATATAAAAAGCATAAATATATATAAAGTTTCATAGTGTAAAAGGTAACTAAAATATACCCCCTCCCCTTTACTAAAACTTTCTGTGCTAATTATGAACATCGGGTGGCAAAAACAGTATTCTAACATTATCAGTCTTGTGTATGTTGAGTTTAATTCTTATGCCAGCACTGCCATCTGCTGACAATTTTTATTACTAGCCAGTAAGAGCAGTGTGTACAAATAAAGGAAACACACTGCAGTTCACTATATTATTGTGAGATGCTCCACATTGTAACATTACAGTCAGCACTACTATTTTATTATATCCTTAATTATCATGGTACTGTGCAAATGCTACAAGAAGGCCTCCAGAGTTAATGCATGTAGCTCAATGTGAAAAATCGTAAAAAAATAAACAAGAAAAAAAGTGTCGGCATGGATATGTTGATATCACTGGGCCTTATACAAGGATCCTAAGAAAGCAGAAGATTCCAAGTATTATTAGAATGTGCCTCTGTACTGTGCCAAAAAAGTTGGCTATAAATGTGCAAACATCTTGCTTTGCTGGACCACCAAGGCCATCTGTAATCCTAGGCCAGTACGAACATTCATTATTCTTTACTATATTGGGACTTTACCAATAACCTGTTGACAGGGAGTTTTTCCAAAAGTCGGGTGAAAGTGTGACAATGAATACTCCCAACTGTTAGAACATAAAAGAAAAGAGAAATGGATACATAGGAGCTTATAAGCAGCATGGTGGCTCCAACATCCCAAAAACATGAAGACATGTTATTTGGAATCCCCCTAAAATTGGCCTTGTTCTATCTGTGCCAATGACATATTATCATAGGGATTTTAGATTGTGAGCTTCTCTGACATTAAAAACTGCAGTGTAATATGTTTGTGCTATAAAAATACAAGATAATAATTAATTGCGGCTATGGAATACTTCTCAACATTTGAAAATTACAAAAAGGGGCAAAACCAGAGGCAGCAGTGCTCGGAGCACCATGTCAACCGATATACATTAAAGGTCAATAATAATAGTTTTTTATCATTTAAAATTGTCGCAGACAACATTATCAAATACAATAAATGTTGTAGAGCAAGTAGTAGATAGTGGCAGCGGAACCACAGTTTTAATTTGCCTTTATCACTTTTGCAGAAAGTCCTCTCCTGTGTTAAAAGTGACTCCTTCTATTTCTCTGCACATTGTGATTTCCAAATAAAAAACATTAGAACCTGCAGCAGGTATTTTTAAATCTGCCTCGTTTCTAGTATTTGATGGGCTGCAAACATCATCCAGCCTACTTCTCATCTGTGCCATCCTGGCTCTCCCCATTCGGCTATTTGCTTACAAGAACCATGTATGGCACTACGGATGAGCAGGGTGACTGATCTGAGATATAAGGACAGCAGAGAGATATCTCTGTCTTCCCTGCACTGACACAGACACTGGCAGAGATTGTGGACTTCTCCATCAGGTTCCCAAGGATAGGTCATGATCTCTGATTACACCTACAACATGTCCTCATTCTCTTACTAAACCTGCACCGGTCTCTGAATACACCCGCACCACGTCCTCAGTCTCTGAATACACCTGCACCACGTCCCTTGTCTCCAAATACACCTGAACCACGTCCTCAGTCTCCCAATACACCTGCACAACGTCCTTTGTCTCCGAATACACCTGCACCACGTTCTCGGTCTCCGAATACACCTGCACCACGTCCTCGGTCTCCGAATACACCTGCACCACGTCCTCGGTCTCCGAATACACCTGCACCACCTCGGTCTCCGAATACACCTGCACCACGTCCTCGGTCTCCCAATACACCTGCACCACGTCCTTTGTCTCAGAATACACCTGCACCACGTCCTCAGTCTCCGAATTCACCTGCACCACGTCCTCGGTCTCCGAATACACCTGCACCACATCCTCGGTCTCCGAATATGCCTGCACCACGTCCTCGGTCTCTCTTTACTCACAGTTGACCTTGGACCAGCTCACCAACCAAGAACAGAGCCACAGAAATAAGCAGTCTGGGAGTTTATATCCCCAGCCTAATTTCCAGGATGGGTTTCAGCTGAGACAGTTACACCTGATCATACCCAGGCCTCTTTAGCTCCCCCAACTGGCCAAGAAGCTCATTGTCATGCTGGACGAAACCCTGTGATTTCTTTGGCCAGCTGTTACAATATATTATGCACAGACATGATGACCCCTAAATCTAATAAACTGACCATCACATCTCTGAATGCTGGGGAGCGTAAACATAACAAATGACTAATCAGTGACTGCTGGAGCAATGTAAAAAGATTAGAGGTTTCTTATACAATCACTGCCCTATAATTATCACTGACTACTGCACTTTATTTAACATTTCCTTATCAGGAGCTGTTTCTTTTTTTCTATCCAAAATGGCATGTTTTTTATTGAACGTAATGTCAAGACTGATAATGAGGAAATAGTATTTCCTTAAAATTAGGGCAGAACACTGTTAAAAAAGATCAGATTTGTTTTTATTATATTATTGCTTCTTGTAGAATGTCAAATTTTTAATTCCCTTTCTTAACATACTTTTAACTTTATGATCAAATCATAATGTCTATTTGTTTTAAAGTGTTCCTGGTACCTGGCTCAGAAAAAGGTATCAGCAGAAAGAATGAAGAAACTATTACCCTAACAGGGACTGTTTTCTAGGATTTCATGTAAATAGATTAAAAGATTTACATGGCTCTGCTATACCATAGAGCCCTGCTTGGCAGAGGACAAAACCTGATATATTTCTGCTGCTATTACATTAACTTGCAATTACATTACATTAAAAAGGAACCCTAGAAGTATTATACATGTGTTAAAACACTTGTTAAAAAATGTATAATGTGACATTCCAAACCTGGGAAGCATTATGTGATTGTTCAGGGAAAGTTAAATTCACCCTTTTCTAAATATTTCCAATAAGCAACTTTTTTCATGCAAGAACAAATTAAACTTTGCTTATAAATGGGATTTTGCCGCCTAGTGAGTTCTTTGTGATTTTAGTAAATGCTGGGTAATCATATAGCAAATGTAACCCTGAATGCTTAATACATAGACCCCAGTATGTACCGGTATCTTGCCAAGAAAAAAAAAAATTTTCTATGCAATTCTTATAATTTGGCTTGTATCTTAGTATAGATGTCTGCTTCCAAAGTAGAAAATTACATTTATGGAGGTTTGGATGCAGTTTGCTCATACGTATTGAACAGAATACTTGCTATTTTTTTATATGACAAGTAATGTTTTATTTTTATATTGTTATATAAGTTGTTTAAAAAAGCAGAGTTTTCCTTTATATAAATAACACTTGGAACCAATCATACATTAAATAAAGACTTTAAACAAGCCGTGACTATTAAGGTTTAAAGACAGATGTAGTTTCTATCTAACCCATAATTTACTGGACCTTAATGTCAAACATGATATGGAAAATTTGTTTTCTATTACTGAGACATATACAAGAAAATGTTTCTCTGATTAACTGCACAGGGCTAACATTACAACATTTAACACCAAGGTCTTCATTTCATTTTAGATAAGAAAGGGCAATCCAAGAAAGGAAGTTTGTTCAATTCATCATGTGCAGATTTTGTTTTAAGACTGGATGTACCCTGTAGGTCCCCATAGATTTATAATAATAATATTCAATGATAACAATAAATGTCAGGGTTTGGGCACATTCTTCATGTGTAATAAACAGTATTTATTATAAAGAAACACTGCCATCTTGTGGACATTTAGTCTAAGAGCTACTGAGGTGTGCATGTACTGACTATGATTAGATTGGAGAACACAGACTATCCTGGGAGAACCTGAGCGACCCAGAAAACTTGAAATCGATTTATCCAAAAAAAAAACATTTACTGTTGGCAGGATCCCGCACCATTTAAAGAAAGAATCCTATGCATGGTGGCCATTTTTTAAATTAGAAATCAGTAATGACAGCCTCCAAAAAAAGAAAGATGTCCATTAAAGTTTGCAACCTATAAGGTAAGTTTGTAGTTTAAGAACAAATTGGGTGGTATTAGATATCACATTGGGAACAGGTCCAAAAGTGTTATTCACCAAACATACACTAAAAATGTAATAAAATTATCACCCCAGGTGAAACTTAAATGACCTATACATATGTTTCACCCCTAAGGATAATTTAGGGTCTGTACCTTTTTGGAGATGTTCTCTCCTGTTCTTTATTACTCTTTATTCATCCACTCCCTTCCTAATGTGCCAAACTGATTAAGACATCTTAAAACCTCCAGGAATATGTCATGTCAGCATTTTAGGACCTTTTAATGTACTTAAAATCCATGATCTCATGTGCGGCAGTGCATTAGCAGGGGAAAGTGAAATTTGGTCCCAGAACAAGGATGGTGCCTTGAGATAGAGGATACAGCAGGTTTAGACAAGGAACACATGAGATTAGACAATACATTTGTTGTTAACAATGTGCCAATAAAATATAAATAAGTTGGCGGTTATGGTGGAAGTTCCTCTTCAAATGTGATCACCTAGTTTATATTATACTATGGAAGTATATTACATTATTCAGTTTGGGTCTTGGTAGCAGCCAATGCATAGTGTTAGCCATCTGGCTAGTGCTCCATGCAGCCAAGAAAGCATATATTATGAGGCCCCTTTCCACCTCCCGTGATGTTCGCAGATCTCCTGTGCCATAAGTGAACCTATGGATCCTGAGACTAATCCATTGGCCTGCTCTGAACTGCACTTTCCAGTGCCTTTCAGTATTAAATTCTAGCCGGGTTCACCAAAGCATTGACAGATATGCCAAAATATTATTATGGCTGCACAGTTTCCTCTACATATGTTTTATTTGCAAATGCATGCAAAAAAATAAAAAAAATTGTTTTGTATATTTTTTGCTGGCTAGCTAGTAACTCATCTGGATTTATTTTTACTGTATTGTTCTGTGAACTCTTGTGCCCATGTGCACCATTTTTAAAAGTTATTTTTGAATTGATTAAAGAAAGTGCTATTTTTACTTTCTGTGATGGTTTGATTACTGGCATTCGACAGTTTCTAAGCTGTGCTAGGTGCCTGATGCATCTTTAAGCAGGGCTTCAACCAAGGCATGCCTACTTTTTTCACCCCATGTGAATGAAAAGAGATCAAGCCAAGGAATGTGACTTGGTAAAGTTGATTGCCAAAGACTAGAAGGTGTGAAACTAGTTGAACCACTGTTCTATTAACATAATTCCATCCTTGGTGTCAGAAAGTCTGCATAAGTCTGCATAGGTGTCAACAAATCAGGACTATCAATCAGAGTAGACAAGAAGAAAAATGAATATAGTGGGTCCATATGTAGTCGTCACAAAAAACTGAAAGGTCTTTCAAAATACATTTTATCTCTGTTTCTTTTAGGCCAACAATAAGTTTGTACATCTAAAAGAAACAACACCCAACTTGCAATGAGGAATGCAAATATTGTAAATTGGGGAGACTCAATAACTTCTCAAGAAACAAATGGCCAAACATAGGGGACAAATGCTACAAAACAAAATTCAGGAGGCAAGAGGGATATTCTTTCAATGATATTAAGGTGCATTTTCGGACAGGACAAATAATTTGTATGAAGCATAAAAGAAGAAATCTACATAAAGAACATCTATCTATGAACTGTGGTGGGGGCTTCACACATTCTGTCTTCCATCTATAATGTGGTTTTAATATCTCTAACTTGGCATTTTTACAATAAACTCCTTCAACTTTATAATTCAATGTTTTAACACCTATGCAGCCTTCCTGACATCAAGGATGGTAATATTTCAATAGAACAGGGTGGTTCAACAAATGTCCCACCTCCTGGTTTTGGACAGGTAACCTATATACAGTGCTGCATTCCATGGTGATTGAATTAAGGAGTTTATGTTGTATGGTTAAAAAAAATGCTGGGGTAAATTCCTAACACTAGCAGAATTTATGGAGTGACTTGGAAAGAAAGTACTGTCCTGTTAAATATGACTAATGTGACTTACTACTAGACTGACTGGGAGGGTAGTATTAGAAGGCAGCAGAAGATGTTCAAATATTGCAGATCACATGAAAGAAAAAGGAGTAGAGGAATTTTTGCACTTCAGGTCCTTAGGTACAACTTTCTTTATAGCAAAGAGAACAGTGAGCCACATGGTAATGACATCAGCAAATCATATGAGACTACTAATCAAAGGTGGAAGGGTCTTAAATGCTCGCAAAGCAAATATAATGCTATGAAGCTTAAGGTACAGGAGTGCCTAAGAACAAGAAGTGCAAAAGTACTTCTGCTTTTTAGAAGAAAAAATAGTGACATTTTCAGGGCACTGATACAATAGTATATATAGATGTTACTTACAGTATGACAAATATTCACTTTTCACTTTTAGATTTTAGACTTACTTTAAGGAATGCATGCAAGATCACAGTATATTATTATTGTTATTATCCAGAATTTTTATAGCACCAACATATTACGCAATGCTGTACAAAGTCCATAGTCATGTCACTAACTGTCCCTCAAAGGATCTCACAATCTAATGTCTCCCACCTTATCATATGTCAATAACATAGTCTAGAGTAATTTTTTTAGGGGGAAGCCAATTAACCTAACTACATGTTTTTGGGATGTGGGAGGAAACCGGAGTACCCAGAGGAAACCCACTCAAACACGGGGAGAACCTGCAAACTTCGTGGCCAGGAATTGAACCTGAGACCTGGAGCTGCAAAGGCCAGAGTGCTAACCGCTGCTAGCCACTGTGTTGCCCGCCAGTGTTTCTCAACCAGGGTTCCCCCTGGGATTGCTAGGGATTCCTTGAGGAAATTAGGAATTTGTGGCTTTCAAGTCAGTTTAATTGATCTCTTTGGCTATTTGTAAGTGTGACATTCTTCCCACTGACCAGCAATATAACATGCATTCTTCCTGCTGGCCACCACACTAATGTACTGTGAGCTGTGTATACAAGGGGGTGCTGAGAAGTTCCTGGTTCTGCCGATAAAGAAGAGAGCCAGAGTTATGAAATAACACATTTTTTCAACATTTTCCCCCCTGAGACTGATGCACTTGGTACAGCGTAGTTGCAGCTTTTCTAGACGGTTCAAATAAAAGTCCTTTGGTCGGGTTGCAAACCAGCTCTCAGCAGCATCTTTGGCAATAGAAATGTCCTCAAAACGTTGCCCCTTCAGGTGTTTCTTCAAATTCGGGAACAGATAATAGTCCAAAGGGGCCAGGTCAGGTGAGTAGGGGGATGGTGGACCATTTGGAAACCTTGGACGTGTGTGCAGGTGCATTGAATTGCAAAAAAAGGATCCCTTTGGTCAACTTTCCACGCTGTTTCATTTTAATTGCCTCCTTCAGCTGGTCCAGGAGGTTAGCATAATACTGTCCGGTGATAATAGAGCCCTGAGGTAGGTACTCCACCAACAGAATACTGTCTTTGTCCCAGAAAACGGACGCCATGACTTTTTGGGCTGATTTGTGGGTTGGGAACATCTTCCGCTGCGGGGACCCGCTGTGGCGCAATTCCTTTGATTGTTCCTTGGTTTCAGGATCATAGATGTGGAGCCAATAAAACAAACTTTTCTGCTTGTTTAAAATTTTTAAGCACACCTCAGGATCTTTGGACATTGTAAGCTCTTCAGGGCAGGGTCCTCTCCTCCTTTATCACTGTATGTATTAGTCTGTCATTTGCAACCCTTATTTAATGTACAGCGCTGCGTAATATGTTGGCGCTATATAAAACGTGTTTATTAATAAAAGATTAATAATTAGATTGGCCAGGCCTGAGTGACTAAACTGCCTATGCATGCAGGAATACATTCATTTCCAGGACCGGGATCATGCCATGGACCACATACTGAACTAAGCATACTCAGTGTACAGTATAGAAACAATTTCAAACAGGCAGGTAAGTTTCTTTCGTTTCTGAAGAGACATCCCCTGCGCAATAAATAACCTGCCTGCTCGCAATTTTTTTATTTAAGCAGTAAATATGAGTAGCCGATCCATTTTTTATTTTTTTTAAGTAAATTGAATGCTGCTTTACATGTGTTAGTGCACTATATATGGGTAACACTATGGGGTCATCTCACAGGTCTAATTCCCTGCACCCAGTACTCTTTATTTGCAGGTTTTATGCCAACAACCAACTCAGCCAAATCAGATTACACAGATCAGTCCATAATAAGCAGTTTGCGGTGAAGCAGATAAGAATAAAGTTCAGGATAACAAACTTGGACACAACTCTTCTAAGTTTTCCCCAATTCTCCCATCCCGCTATGACGTCACTAAATCCTGTTCTAGAACGAAGAGCAACCACTCCCGGACCTGCCGGCGCCAGCCAATCACATTCTCCCAGCTCGCTCTCACGGAGGAAGACTGGGGGAGAATCACTGGCGGCTGCGCTACCCGGCCTCCTGTGATTGGCTATATTAATGTTGGAGCTCTGGGAGCCACCAATAGCAGGCGGACACGGCGGAAGGTGAGAGTGTAGCTCTGTGGTGCTGGGAAGAACACAGGCAGACAGTTCACACAGCGAACCGGAACACAGCGGGCGAATTATGGCGAGGGGAATACTGCTGGGTAAGAGCAGGGTGTGCAGGGTGCATGTGTGGGCAATGGTATTCGGGTGTCATAGCCTGTCATTGTTTCTTCTTTATATGCGAAATATATTGCATGCAGCTATTGGGAGGGCTGTGATATATATATATTGTGTGTGTGTGTGTGTATATATATATATATATATATATATATATATATATATATGTAAATAACCTTGCACCATAATAAATCTAAGCTCTATCTATAGCCCCATTTCATGTTATATTGCTAGCTACAAGGATTAAAGAATACTTCCAGCAAACTTGTGTCTCCATGGTAATGTCACTGCTGGAAAATCACAGGATCCCAAATATGATAAAACCACTTTATTTATAGGGTGATGCTAACTTACGTTCCATTGCTTCATGTATTTTTTTATTTATTTATTTTTGATCAATTTTAAAATGTAGGTTTCTAGGTCATAGGATACTAGAGTACACATCATCTGCACAACTTCTCATTCCTGTGCAGATCAGGGATAAAACAATTGTAACCTATCATAAAAAACAAATAATTGAGGACCCAAAAAAGTGTATACTATGTCCCAGGTCTCAATGCACACTTCTTTAACTTGTTTATTGCTTGGCCCATCTTTTAGCTTTCAGCTTTTAAAAGGCATACCTTTTGCTATAAATAAAAGCCCCAAAACCGCCTATTATATGTAGATTTAATAATGCCCAGGGAGAAGCTGCATGCGGGTGGTCAAAAAGTGGGCATGAAAAATTAAGTGTTCCCTGTTGCCATAGGAATCCAGTAACCCCTGTAATAGGTGTGTCCCATTTTCCTTATCTTTGTAATATGCCCCAATCGTCTTGTGCCCCTGTATTAAGACCCAAGCTTTTTAGTAACCACCCAAAAACAACCAGGTGGTTACTGAAAAGTTTTGGGTTGTGCACCCAGCTAAAAAGGGCTTGGGAGAACACTTATGACTGAAAAGCAAAAAGTTTGGATCGTACATGCCTTACCTCGTATTCTGCATCACAGTGCATTATGCCATTACAGCGTTTTCCCCGGGCTCCTCTAGCCAGGTGCTCTTTTTAGTAACCACCTAGCTGTTTTTGGGTGGTTACTGAACAATTGGGTCACAACACAGGGGCTGCCACTCATCTACAATTTTCTTTCTACCCAGCTTAAAAAAAAATGTCTGGGTTGAACATTGCATTTTCCTTATGGTTAGACCCAAAGCACAAGAAGTTTCTCCAGTCCATTAAAAAAAAATGTTTCAAATTCTTCAGTGCTATATCATTGCCCCGATGCCCCAGGTGGACAAATGGGATAAGTTATTTCCAACTCTACAGGTACTTTTTTGAGAATTGGGCCTGACCAGCATAAAGGGATCCTCTGTTTAAGTAAAAGATCCACTTTTAGAGCTGAAGAATTTCCCTTGTAGTAACCAGACAGTGTAAATGTCTTCCTGCTCATTTACATTGTATAAGATGTATTGTTAAGTATCTAGGTTTTGCTTTCTCTTCTCACAGTTTTTTTCCTGAGCTCCGATAATGTCATGGAACTGCCAGTCATGTACTATTGACCTGATTTGCATTTATAAACATTGCAGGCTAATTACCTTGCAGTCAGATAAAGTGAAAAAAACCTACCTGAGGCTGATGCAACTCTGAAAGTACTTTTGCAACAGGGCTATATGGGATTGAAAGACCCATCTACAAAAGAATGGGTCACTAGAATCCTGGGATCTTCTCCCAATCTTATGCAGACCTAGGCAATGTTTACATTTAACGCAGAGGACCATTTTCTATGATGCCCTAACTTTTATCCACATTCTACCCAGCCTCTTTTAGCTGGGTGCACCACCCAGCACTTTTTTAGCTGTTTTCGGGTGGTTATTGAAAATTTGGTTCACACCACAGGGGTGACCACCTGCCTACAGCTGTTTCTCACCCAGTTTAAAAAAAATTCCTGGGGAGAATACTGCAGTCTGTAATATCCAAAGGATTTGTAGAATGCAAATTTTTCACCTTGTCTGATCAGCATTGAAACACACAGAATGTACTTCCATCCTTCATTATGCCCTGGGGGCAGGAGGTGAAGGTGATGTTGCCATTTGTGAGAGTTCAGGACATCATAAAGGCTGCTCCTTGCCTGCATTCATTTATACACCATTATTATTTTCACTTGGGCATGTAATTAAACAAGTGCCCCTTTTTTTTCCCACACGGGCTGTTGATTTAATAAGATTATTTGTTTGTACACCGTACGATCTTGGCATGCACCTGGAGGAACATGCAGGGTTCTACCTAAGACGGGAGAGGGTGAATACTATGCAGACATCCATGTCTTGTTCCAAGTGGGTGGTACAATAAAACTTCCTCTGGAGAAACCTTAGGAATCTACAGAACTGACGTTGAGCAGCTCTACCATGTGACCCTTACAATTAATGCAATGGGTCTCCTCTAAGGACCTCTTTCAGATGCAGTTGGTGACATTGAATACTTGAGGTGACCAGTTTGTTTTGGCATTATGTCCTATCATTGTGTGTGTGTGTGTTTTTTTTTTTGTTTTTTTTTTATTTTGCATATATTTGTTTTGCATGCTCATTCTTTGTTTTCTTTGCAGGGGCAGTACTTTGCTCACTGTATCTTGCAGTGAGGGGTATGTACTCTGCCAGTGATGACGTTATACAATTAAATCCCTCCAATTTCCACCGAGAGGTTATACAGAGCGATGCTTTATGGCTGGTAGAGTTTTATGCTCCTTGGTAAGTACCAGATTTTAAAAGACCGTTTATTTTTTCACTGTTTATTTGCTTTAGAACTTGCAATTCATAGAACAGCAGATAAATGGATTAGAAAAAATATTTATAGAGCCCACATCTCCCAGAGATTACAGCACTTTGAAGATTTATTCCAAAAAAGGACCACAAACAACACAAGAAACGTAATTGTATAATTTAATGTGAATGTAGTCTTGTTCAAATATAATTGACAGTCTTTCCGGCCAAAACATTTTTATTTGGATAAAGTAGGGATGAATTTGAGTCTTGTCAGGCTTTTATCTGGGGCTTTGTTACAGAATCTCTTGGCTTTTTGTCTTGCTGGTAAGTTTTACCAGAAGAACCAAGGGAGTATCTTCTACAAGGTCAATAATAATTTTTTGGTGTGGCTTGTGGGCTCTCTTTGGTCTATCCTAATCCTGTCACCATTGTGCAAATCCAGAATCTTTACTACCTGTGTCGCCATAACAAGAGGTGAAGGTACATGCATTAATAGAACAAATACAGCAAACAAGTAAACTGACATGCATTTTATTCATTCCTGCATCCAAAAACACAATTTTCAGTAAAAATACACAAATAAATAACAGAAGATAAGAGAGGCCCAGTCTGACATTCCGAGTTGGAAAACCTGTTAATTGGCCGTACTTATGTTACAAAATGATTGTTTTATTAGATTATATAAATAGCTTTGTATTTGAAAGCTGCAGAAAATATTTTAGACTGGTATTTCTTATGTAGACCTGAATTGTTGTAAACCGCTTTCTAATTTTTGGTGCAAAAGCTAATGTGAAAAAATTATGTCATACAGGTGCGGACACTGCCAGAGTTTGACTCCACATTGGAAAAAAGCTGCTACTGCATTGAAGGTAACCACACACTTCATGTCCATGCATATGTAGTGCGAAATTTAGGGGAACCTGGATGAGTGTAATGCACTGTAAACAGCCATAGAATCCAAATGGGTACCTTTTTATTGAATACAAATTATGCCTTTTCATCACACAAGAAAATAAAAACCTTGCTTTTCTTCAGAAGAATAGTAACAGAAATAGCTGCTTTCAGCAGCAAACTTAAACAACATTCCAAAATGGCAAAACTAGCAATCAGTCCGAAAAAATATTTGTAGCTTCCAATACAGGGGTGCTTTTTGCTGTGGTTCCAGTGTCTAACTTTAAATGCTGCACACTAGTTACCATACATAAAACATTAACTAAATCTCCCAGAACTCCCTAGGATTATAAGGATCCACCTGCCAACACAGTAACCCCTACACACCAGGTCATGTCTGGCTGAGGGTTCTTCCGTAGGCAGGTTCTGGGGTGGGAGTAAAAAGGGCCACCAAACCTTTCATTACTGGGACCCTGGAACAGTAACACACATGCAACCATTGCTTTCTATTCTAACCCCCTCCTTTTTCCTAGTACCCTGCCAAAAATAGTGGGGCGGGGGGGGGGGAGAAACCAACCATCCAGAACCAATACCTACATTCCTCTACTGCGTGTATGTATGTATGTATGTATGTATGTATGTATTAAATAATGCAGCTGACATGCTTACCAGCACTTCATTCCCCATTGTTAGAGCCTGTGTTGTTGGTTGTCTTGTCAACATTCATTGACAGGTGCATTTGACCTCCAGTTTACTTCCTTCTCACTTGGCTCCTATGGATTTACAAAAACTCAACTGATGCGAACAAAAGCCCATCAACACATACCCCTAGTGTTGGTTTGGCTTGTATAGTTAATTTAGGATAATGTTTTTTTTTTCTTTCCAAATGTCATTTTAAAAGATCACAATATTACCAATATTGTGATTTGATTAATGGACTATCTGCAATGTACAGGGGGTTTGTGTGAGGTTCAGTTGACATGTGATTGTACTTTTCTCTCATATAAATTTGTGTTGCTTGCAGGGAATTGTGAATATTGGAGCTGTGGATGCTGATCAGCATCAGTCATTGGGTGGTCAGTATGAAATTCGTGGCTTCCCCACTATTAAAGTATTTGGGGCAAACAAGAGCAAGCCAGACACTTATCAGGGTGAGTATTCATGTGTTCATATAAAGTGTTGCTCATCAGCACTTATTTCTAACATGGAAAGTTACAATCAAGCACATGTCCATGCAATCTCCTAAACCTTTATGTTAACTCTATTAAACATTACTAGGATGAAATAGATCACCAATTGTAAGTCAGACTGTCTCATTTAAGATCAGTAATAAGTTTCCTTTTTGCAAATACGGCACAGATTCCTACAGATTGCACTTGCAAAAGTTTCAGATGCTTAAGCCAAATGTACGTTAATGCCTATGATTTTAACTTGGGATGCTCAGCTAACTCATAAAATTATGATGGTCCATTGTCCACCTACTTTTGGCCACATAATGTGTATCTTGTAACTAATATGTGACAATGACTCGACAGGCTAACATCACACTGTAGTGGCACTTATTAGTTGGCTTCACAGCAGCAACAATCTACTATATGTGTATTTTAGAGATTTTCCAGCCAACCATGTCTTGTCTAATATTTTCCTCCCTGTGATGGTTTTAGCAGAGTGTAAAAAGCCATATTGTATTGTAAAATAGTATAAAACTGCATTTGCATATACAGGTGGTTCCCGGGTTACATACGAGATAGGGACTGTAGGTTTGTTCTTAAGTTGAATTTGTATGTAAGTCAGAACAGGTACATTATTTTGATATGTGCAATTATGACAGATGTATGTCTGAACATATTATTAGGCAGCATGGTGTCAGTTACTGTATAAAATCTTCACTGTGAGTTATTCAAGTATAAAAAAAAAAAAAAAAATCTTTATGGAGCCTAGATATTCATTAACTTCTGGAGCAACCTGTGCTTTGATATGCAAAAAGAAACAACTGCAGAGTTTGCCTTGGTCATAAAAGAGTTACAAGATGTTGAAGAAGAGTTCACCACTTAAGATCACCCACAATCTCAACTGTGTTTAGCAAATGATTTCTTTGCAAGTCATGCAAACCCCCTCCAAGCCTCCGTTCTGCACAGGAGCGAGCAGGGAAGCCCCGTTCGTATCTAGGAGGCGTCCGTATGTTGGATACCGGTAGTTCCTCCAGCTCTAGCAGTGCAGCTATAACCATCTCTCTCACCCAGTTCACATCAGTATAGTTGGGCGGTAACTGACAGTATTACCAAAGTGTATATCGGCAAAGGATTCTGGTTGTGTTGATTATTGTAAGAGGATAGTGTAGTTTATTATCTGGGCATTGTATGTGTGAGCTTGGAATCGTACACATACTAATTTTTTTGTATCATTTGTATGTATAGGAGGCAGGACCGCTGAAGCCATTGTGGAAAGTGCTTTAAGTGCTCTTCGATCACTTGTGAAGGACAGGCTTAATGGACGAGGTGGTGGACAAGACTATGGAAAACAGGTCAGTATAGCTGCATTCACCTTTACACCCAGACATTTTTACCTCGTCATGGACAGTAAAATAAATTCAACGGAACATTTGGTCCTAGTCTATGTTCTGTAAATCTTAATCTGCATGCCCAATTTTTCAATTGTGGATGCAGTAGGGAAGAATTAAACCTCTTCCCTCTCTAATATTACCTCGCCTTTTAAGGATCAGTGTGACACTATATATTCCTAAAATAAAAAAAAAAAATCAGACTCTTCACATTCAGAAAGTCCCCCTTCAACCTTTAAATCTGCTGCAGAAAATCTTAAAATAAAGATTTAACCAGAATGGATATACAAACCAGCCTGTAGTACCTTGTGTATATGACAATATGTGTGTACAGCATATAGGAGTCCAGTCATATAAAATTATACTTAATGCCCAGGCAATGAAAAGCAGTGAATTAGGTGTTCTAGTAAATGCAGTAAATCACACATTGCCTTTGTGCTCCCTTGCATTTGCATGTCTGTGACCATGATTTGTGTTCTCGCATGCTCGGGTTTCCTTTTCGGTTTAATTGAATCTCAGAAGCACAGTGAGCCTGCCTAGTCCTTGTTCACAATTTCATTACCATGTAATGCAGCAATACATAGCATATACAACATGCAATATATAACTCTCACCTGTGTTTGTAGTTTTAATGCATTATCTTACAACCTTCTATTATTCTAAAGACCTTCTTTGGTTCTAAGGCTCCTCTGTAGTCAAGAACACCAGCCTCTGTGGCTTGAAGTAAACAAACGATAACCTATATTAAACCAATATAATTATTAAAATGAAGCTTTGGTAGATGTCATGAGATTTAACTTTTTATGACATCTCAGGCTGGGATCTCTGCACTTGAGAAACTAGAGCTTAATTATTGCAGAAAGACTTCAGTGTTGAGTATCCAAAGCATTTAAAAATACAGGGGCTGATTGGGCCCACCTAGCTCCACTTTTACCTTTATTGCTTCCTGTGGAAGTGGCATTAGGTATATAATAGAGCCCCTGTTGTGAATGCAATAAATTAAAAAAGTTCTTAAATTACAGTTTATTAAAAAAAAAAAAATCCAAAACTTTTAACAGCCTTCATCTCTATGTACATAAACAGCATGGCCAAGTTGCTTTTTTTAAAAATACCTGCAGCAAGAATCTTGTTTGTGCCAAGAGAATTTGTTTCACGTTCCATTTACAATGTAATGTGTACATTTTAAATGGCATTGGCTATAGCACACCTTTTTATTTCAGCATTGCCATAGGAAATTTGTTATTTTAGCCCAAAAACCACGGCTTCAGAATATAAACAGGAAGGCTGTACTTTTCACTTTTTACAGACTTGCAAAAAAAAAAAACAAATAATAATAATACATTGATTTAAGCTCATCAGGGATGGTTGGTGATTGCAATTAGATATGACAGGGGAATCTACAGTCCATTTGAAAGTATACCTACCTACCTACCAACCCCCGGTGCACTGGTTTAGGAGAAGGACCCCGCTTGGGGGGCTCACTGGCCAAAGCTGTGGACCATGTCTCGCCTTTGTATCCCAGGCTCAGTGTGGTGGGTGGGTTGTGTCTCTGGACACAACCTGCCCACTCTTCTATCGCAGGCTCAGACCTGTGATGAGAGAGTGGGCAGGTTCTGGCATCATGACGTCACTCTGGGGGAAGTTTCTTCCCATTTGACATATGGCTTCCCGCGCATGCACCGTCCAGAGTCCATGAGATTAGTGGTTTGGGAGCCCCAAAAGGTTTGGGACCAGTAATATACATGACCTATTGCAAACTTCTACAGACATCACTATACATTCAAGTTTCTTTTAAATTTCGATATTGAAAATGTATTTAATGTAAAATGTTATTTTTGTTACCATTCATCTAATGCCATGTTTTGCATACAGTAAAAAATACTAGATGGGTAGAAACCAAATGCACTTTCTGTTTCTATAACCTTTGATGTGTATATTCTCCTCTGGTGTCCTACAATTAGACTCACAAAGTTAACACACCAGGATCAGGAATAAAAAGTGACTGTTTTTTTTTTTTTTTAATTCTATTTAACTGAGAAATCGGATGCACTAGAGGGAGGAGCAAAAACCTTAAGTTTGAAGACTACCTAACAACCCCAGCAAACTGAAACTAATAAATTCAAGAATGTGACGACAGCCTTATGTTAATACTGGGGTCTTAATCAGCTTGAAGTATTCAGGACAGAATCACAGATACCACTTATTTTTATAATTAAAAAGGTATTGCAGACATTTATTGAATCAAAAAATGCACAGCTAACAAATCAAAATTACAAAAAATTTTAATATAACAAATAAACCAAATGTTTAACACAAATAACCAACCAAAACAAGTAAAAATGTTCACTGAAATGGTAGGGTTACATACCTCCACCTTCGGGGATTCAATCAGAGTTTGCCCATAAGGCCATCTTATAAAAACATTCTTTGAAATCTTAAAATAAATAAATATATCAGTCCTTGAAAACACAAGAAATGATGAAAGCCATGGTTGGAATGATGTGGTCAATATAGTATCAATATAGTCATATAGTATATACGATCAATATAGACATTGACAGGTAACAAATGTGGGAGAATATATACATTTTTGTAAGCACCATATCATTGATGATGTAACACGTTTTGTTGCAAATAATCCACTTCAGACCAAAATTATATGTTGTATTTAGCGGGAAATCAGATAATTCTCCACTTAGTTCCAAAAATCAGCCATTTATCCGATAGGTGATTGCAAATTTGTATCCCGAATAACAGGCAAATAGATTTCAGACAAGGCTACAACTTGGTGTCAGCAAGCTTTATGACAGATGGCTCCTGCGTGTCGCCGATGTATTGAAGTCTTCATTTTGTTAAAGCTTGATAGATTAGGCATAATGTATTAAAGTAAGGCAGTTTGGTAGTCAACTGTCTTACTTCAGGTGATTTTATACCTTTATACCTCCCAGGTATAAATATAGGAAATATAGGGTGTAAAATCTTTTTATTCACTTTATATATTTCTTAGGAAAGTAACTTTTTCAGGTACCCAATTATGGCTTGTTCTTTTTAAAGTGAACTAATTATCCCTCGTAGGTTTAAAACCACTTTGCTGAAATATCTGCCAAGCTTGATGTCCATTAATCATGACCGGAGAAAGTGTGTGTATCAAATAAAAATGTGCCTTCCACACATGTAACAGCTGTTTTAGTTGGACACCTACACACATCTATTGAGCACTACAGAAGACAAAAAAAGAACACCTTTCAGCCTTGTAACACATTTAAACCACAAAAACAAATCCTTTTCTGACCCCGAAGGCATTTTTTCAAAAAGATGCGTCATATAAGGTTGAATATCTAATGAGTAGATTTCTGACATTTTCCAATCCTTTCCTAATAAAGCATCAATCCAGATAAAGCATCAATCCAGGTTTTTTTTAAATACATACCCGTTTTTTTCTTGAAGATCCCCAGTGTGGATCTGGGCCTATCCGATTGGCAATCATAAAAATAATCGATAATAAATTTGGATCTTTTCTGGTAATTCAGGTCATGTAGAAGAAACCTTTTAACCTAAACTGTTTAAAATATGAGGATGGATTTTCTTTCACTTGTAGTTACTGTACAACATCCAAAGCCACTGTGCCTCCTAATGTGCAGTTCTTGATACATAGTTTGTTTGGGAGGATGATGATATTTTTGTCTCTTACCTGCTCAATTTCTTTGATGGGGCTATTCTACAGAAGGAGCATGGTCATCAAGGAAACCAACAACGTCAGCGTGGTAAGAAGGGAAAACGTCAAGAAATGGGCAATAACCAGGCCCAACGCAATGACAACATCCGTTATCGGCATTAATTGCATAAGTGATGGCCCTTTAACCTGGAAGTTGGTCTTCCTTGAAGCACCTTGTGGCTGGTTCTTTCCCAGTTCCTGTTTTATGAAATAGAAAGCATTTAAAGATTCCAGATCTTGGCTCCATCTTTCCTCAATTTGGAGGACATCTGATGTCAAAGTTTCCTTCACTCCATTTTGAATTATTCTGCTCCATTTTTCTTGTAGCCATCTTGCTAGAATTTTTTACTTACCTTTTACTGTATTATAATGAGCCATTTTAAGCATAAATCCTTTTTTCAAGCCTTCCTAAAGTCATAGTGAGTCCTGTTCTTTAATGGGTATATTCTAGCCAAAGTAATTGGGTAGGCTCAAGTAACTTACAAGAACTCTTTTTTTTTTTTCTGCACAACCCTAAACCCAGCCCCAGTAAGGGGCGGTGTAGGTATTTCTGTCTAAAATGTGTAATTTCACTCTAAAAAACTAGAAAACAAAACGCGCTGAAGCATTCACATAAATAGGACCAAATGGAATTCACCTGTACACTCACAAGTCTTAAAATATTACATTGAAACTAAACAATAAAAAAATTTAATATAAAAGTTTGAAAATTTTCTACGTTGAGGAGGCATGTCTGGAACTTTTGGTACCCTTTGGCCTTTACATATCTACAATATGAAGATTGATCTTCCTTTACATTGGAATATTCCCATAAGCGGCAGCAATAAAAAAGAAAATAAAAAAATTTAAATCCCACTTTTAAAAATGGGATACCAAAATACCAAAAGCAACATATACGAGTGCTACAAGAAACCATGAATACATCTTGCTAATACATACAAAGATTCTGTTCCTTTCACAGCTGTGAAACCAAGCATCTCGTCATTTTGGGATCCTTTATCTGGGTTTCTCTCTAAAGACTGTTAAAGGAGCATCTATGTTTGTTGACATGGGTGTTGTAAATATTTCAATTCTCATTGGTAAAAGTGCAGTGTTCATCCAGAAGTGCAGCAGTTTTCAATAAGGATCCCGTAGGGTTCAACCAACCTTAAAAAAACTGCTACAGTTGCTTCCTTATTTGCACATGAATGTTGGATAAAGCATCATCCTGCAGCATCCAACACACAATTACTCATTCCAGTGTCATTATTCTTGACTTGATTCATACATGCTCACAGCCCTAAAGTGAGGAGTCTACAAAGGGGTTTCCTCCCCGACTTTCCTCCCCCACTTCTGTTCAGAAGTGGAACCTGGCATACAGTGGCATTTAATTTCACTTGCCTTGGTAACCTAACATTAAAAGAAACTGGATTTGGGGAGCATCTTGTAAATGCCTGAAGTATCATAGCTGGTCACCTGCACCACATCTCTTCTAGATCCTTCTGCAACTCATCTTGCTGGTTTGCATAGTTGAAATTGAACAAACTTTATTTCTTCATACCTGTCTGTATTTCTGTAGGTCTTTTCTCATTGGAGCAAAACAGTTCCAAATGCATTTGGCAGGATTTGCAGTGGTAAACATTATAAATGCTAAGGCCTCAAACTGTATTTAGCTGAGTACGGTCTTACATTTTTTAGAAAACTTGCTAATGGGCAAAGTTGATAATAACTTTATGTAGCATAGATAAATTCTGGGGTCTCGTCATGCATTAGAATTAGGGTTATCACTGTTGGCTCGCCAATTTTCTGAGCTTCTTTACATTTTGAGCCCTGTTAAATCTGGTGTGTACCACTTTTTCATCCCACATGGATAGTTACATAGTAAATCAGGTTAAAAAAAAACATAAATCCATCAAGTTCAACCCTTAGATTAATAAACATGTCCCTGATATAAAACCCTATGGACATAGCTGATCCAGAGGAAGGCAAAAAAACCCCGGTACATTTTGCTCCAACGGGGGGGAAAATGAGGCAATCGGATGTTCCCTGGATCAACCCTCTCTGTTATCTGTACTTTAAAGCTTTATTACCCAGTTAAATTCTCTGCTTCTAGAAAAGCATCAAGCTTTTTCCTAAAGCAATCTATAGTAGTTGCTAAAACATTTTCAGAGACCTTGCAGTGAAGAATCCCTTCCTTGTCCGGAGCTTAAACGTCTTTTCTTCCAGACGCAGAGTGCTCTCTTGTCCTTTGTCATCTTAAAGTGAATAATGGGGAAGAGAGTTCTCTATATGGACCGTTTATATATTTATGCAGCGTGATCATATCCCCCCTAAAGCTACGTACACACGTCAGATTTTTATCGCCCGATAATCGGCATCGGCCAATTATCGGGCGAAAATCTGCCGTGTGTACAGTCGGTGTCGTCCATCGTCCGGACGACCGACCTGCCGGATCCACGGACGATGGACGACAGCCGATCCTAATGAAAGGGAAGGGGAGAGCGCGCAGCAGGGTGCCGCTCCGTCGCTCTCCCCCTCCCCTCTCCATAGAGCATGAACGGTGCTATGCATTGTGCACTCCCTTGTCGTTGGAAAGGATCGTGAAAGATCCTTTCCAACGACAAAAATTGCAAGTGTGTACACAGCTTTAAACATCTCTTCTCAAGGGAGAATAGATTCAGTTCAGCTAATCTCTCTTCATAGCTGAGCTCCTCCATTCCTTTTATTAGTTTAGTTGCCCTTCTCTGCACTCTCTCTAATTCCACAATGTCCTTTTTGTGAACTGGTGCCCAAAACTGGACTATATATTTCAGATGTGATCTGACCAATGCTTTGTACAGGGGCAGGATTATGTCTCGAATTTAAGGATACGCTTCATACCCCTGGTTTGTGAGGGAATACAAGTTTTCATCTAGAGCCAATGTTAAAGGGCCAGAAGTTCTGAATTGTTAATACAACTGTACGCATTATCCATTATTACTTGTTACCAACACATTCTAGTTTTTGACCTTGTGCTTGAAGCAGTATAAAATATATCATAAAATGAATAAGTAGATAATCCAGTTCCCATAATAACCAAATTGATGGAATTGTGTACTGTAATTTGCCAACTCTTAAATTTTATCTTCTATTTTATTTTTGCATTTTGTTGAATTTTATTTTGTGCCATTACCAGGCTTTATTTTAACCTCTGTGACGTACTCAAACAACCATATTTACTTCAATGTGGCAGATTCCCTCTTAATAAACCAGGAAATGCATGCCCAATCATTCATGATTATTTAGAAACCAATTTTGTTGATACAAATGTATTGCAAATATTTATGTTAGTGTGTATGTCCAACATGCTGAGCCAACCAAGGCTGTGCTGAATTGCTAAGTGCGCTTAGTGTAACGGCCAGGGTTTATCGGGAGGGGAAACATATGGTACTTTAGGTCGTGTGATGCCAATCTGATCCTCTTGTCTATTAGGTAGACTGAGAGTTAGATGATGACCAAACGGCATTGTTTATAAATAACTGAGCAGTGAGGTCGTCCATTTCATTGGAGTTTAGCAAGAACAGTTTATCTTATTGTGTACACATTTTGCAGTCTTTGGAAGTTCTTTTACATCAGTAATATCTATAACACCTCTGCATTGCTAACACAACCAAGAACAGTGTTTCGCAACCTTTTCTAACATGGGGAAACCCTTAAAAAATAACTTGCTGGTCTTTGGGGAACCCCTTCTATAATTACTATATCCACAACTCACAGTACAAAAGCATGGTATCTTTGGAGAAGAATACCTTTTACATTGCTGGCTTGTGGAAAGAATGTCACCCCAGTGCTCTCCCCAGAATTTTTTTAAGCTGGGTGGGAAGGAGCTGTAGGCGAATGGTGGCCTCTGTATTGTGACCCAACTTTACAGTAACCACTCAAAACCAGCCTGGAGATTACTGAAAAGTGCCGGTTGTTGCGCCCAGCAAAAAGGGACTTGGGAGGACATTGCACCCCTACAGATAGCTTAAATTTTCATTTGGTGTCACTGGTCTGTGCTTAAAGAAACCCTAGCAACCTTTGAAGGAAGCCTAGAATTCCACAGAACATACAAGTCGATAACCTTTTTAATATTAATGTAGGAAAGGAACATCAGATATTAAGGTTCTTGGGTTGAATGTAACGTCCAGGTCTATAAAAAACTCGGGTCACATCACTTTGGCACAAAGTGCGATATAATAATACTTTTACTAGTGACCTGGTGAACTCCATCCTTCTGTTCCTCTCTGGCTTATGAAATGGCTGGTATTGTATGTGGCACACAATAACATAATGTTACTGATAATGAGTTTTGTTATTATATATATTATATGGGTATATATATTGTTTTGTTAATATAGCGTTAACTATATTTGCCTCTTTTCTCTATCAGAAGCATAGCAACGGTGGTGGCAGTGGCGGAAAGAAAGACGTTATTGAACTTACTGATGACAATTTCGATCGTCAAGTATTGAACAGTGATGATGTTTGGCTTGTTGAGTTCTTTGCCCCATGGTGTGGACACTGCAAAAAGTAGGTGTTTCTATTTGTTTTACCAGTGTTTCTTGACCTTTTTTTTTGCATGGTCTTCAAAGAACCCCTTCTATAATTACTATTACAGAACTTTATTGTGGTGGTCATTAGGAAGAATGACTGTTACATTACTTGCCATTAGAAAGAATGTCACCCTTACAGATAACCAAAAAGATGATTGATGTCATTTAAACTGAGCGGAAAGTCACAAATTGCTTAAGCAACTCCTAGCAATCTCTGGAACCCTGGTTGAGAAACACTGATCTAGTGCCACCTGTCAGTTAGTATTTTGCAGGTAATGTGTAACCCAGATGAAGGACTAAAGGAAAAGGTGTCTGGCCTAGAACTAGTCATAGTCAATACATGTTCGCTGTGCCTAGCCTCCCCACTGATTTATGACACGTGGTCATTGTAGCAGGGATCTTTAAATGATTTTGGATTTACAAAAATGCACTGGCATGTTTAGAGAAAACATGTAAACCTTTTTATTTTCTTTTTAATTGGATTCCAGCTTGGAACCAGAATGGGCAGCTGCTGCCACTGCGGTTGCTGAACAAACCAAAGGAAAAGTTAAACTGGGTGCAGTTGATGCCACCGTGCACCAGGGTCTAGCCAGTCGTTATGGAGTAAGTATTGCCAGAAAAACGATTCCTGCTTTTATCTTTTAATTATGTAATGAAACTTTTATCAAGACCTCCAGGGTTTCCAGTGAGCATGGAAAGTGAACTTGTCACTTAAATTTTAAAATCCGTTTCATTGCTTTGAATTATCCCTGCTCTTGCAAGATTTCCTTTTAGTTTCTGTTCTGATAACCACACAGAAATTTAGGACGATTCTCCCCAATCATCAAAAAAAAAAAAAAACTGTAGTGCTTGGCCTCCTCCACTCTCAAAATATCATTTTGAGTCATGTTAAGGTTACATTTAAGCTGTGCAGGAAGGACCCTGCATCCTTCACACTGCAATTGACATTCTTTTTTTCTTTTCTACCCTTGTAGATCCGAGGATTCCCTACAATAAAAATATTTCAGAAAGGCGAAGATCCCGTCGACTATGATGGAGGACGGACTAGGGCTGATATCATTGCCCGTGCTCTTGACTTATTCTCAGAGAATGCTCCTCCTCCCGAGATCTTGGAGGTAAGTGTAATATATTATATGCCAACATATTTTTTTTGTAGTTAACCATTGCCAGTGTTTCTTTTAATAACCGTTTTGTTGCCTCTTCTAGTCTTGGAAGTGTTGTTGTTGTTCATTTCTGATTCATCATGCCTCATGTTTTTTAGATCTTAAATGAAGACATTGTTAAGAAGACTTGTGAGGATCATCAGCTGTGTATTATCTCTGTTTTGCCTCATATCCTTGACACAGGTAATTTCCCTCTGTTATATTCATAAATTTGTACAGCTCCAAACAAAGGCATTAGCATGTCTCATGGACATGTAAAAAATCTCTTTTTGGATAGTCTGACTCTAAAACTATTCATTTAAATGTCTGCCTTTTCCTTTTTATCTATTGATTATTATTATTATTACACAGTATTTATATAGCGCCAACATATTATCCATAGTCATGTCACTAGCTGTCCCTATTACAATCTAATGTGCCTAGCTCAGTCATATGTCTTTAATACGGTCTAAGATCACTTTTTGGGGGGAAGACAAATATACCTAACTGCATGGTTTTTGGAATGTGGGAGGAAACCGGAGCGCCCAGGGGAAACCTACGCAAACACAGGTAGAACCTGCAAACTCCATGCAGATGGTGTCCTGGCCGAGATTTGAACCTGAGACCGAGCACTGCAAAGGCCAAAGTGCTAACCTCTGATCTACTGTGCAGTCCTACCCAATTATGGCACCTTTTATTATACATAACTACAGAACCAGAGGTCTCCGTTCACTTCAGTTTACCATCTAACCGTCCTGATGTGTTCTACATTTGAACAAATGATGCACTTCCTACATTAGATTGACATAATCTCTGCATGGCAAATGTGCCCTACCTGGGCTTCAGTCTTAGGAGCTGTCTGCGTTACATTATAATCCACCATATTTGTGGATTTCCACACCTTTTAAGGTTCAGTTAGATTTCGAGGGCTATGGGAGTAAAAGTACAGTTATTGTCAATAATCCTTTCATACCCCAGGATCAGTATGAATATTACTGTTTGACAAAATTTGTACTGTGATCACACCAGTCTTATTCAAAAGTAGTGTCCTATTAACTTGAATAAAGGCTGCATGAATTGAACTGCATTCCGTAGTATAGTCATGAGTAACACATAGCTTGTATAAATTGGTGTGGACATGTGGACCACATGATTGGTATGGCCATTGTGGTGGCCAATTCTAAATTCTGTAATTTTGCAGATTTGTCATGGAGTGGGCCAGGATTGGAGTCATGTCCCTTTAGGATACATCAGTTCACAACTGTATTACCAAAAAAGTAAAGGTCAATAAGATTCAAAATCTGATTTGCCCTCCTTTAACCAAATTGTGATATTTTGCAGGTGCTGCAGGAAGAAACTCTTACTTGGAAATCATGCTTAAACTGGCTGACAAGTACAAGAAAAAGATGTGGGGGTAAGAAGTTGGCTTTGTTTATTATCATTGCCATAGTTGTTCAAGTGGGTATATATTTTGTGAGATAGTTCTTAACTGTGGCATAAGAGCTAAGGACCCACAGGTCCTAATTTTGACTACTCCGTGCTTTAGAGGGTACATAGGGGCTCTCCTCATGGTCACTGTTCAGATGTATGATCATGTCTCTTTCAAAGCCGCTCAGGGGCTACTACTGCAGTGTTTTCCCAGGGCCCTTTTAGCTGGGCGCACCATCCAGCACTTTTCTGTAACCACTAGGTTGTTTTTGAATGTTTTGAATACTAGATTGTAAGCTCTTCGGGGCAGGGTCCTCTCCTCCTATATCACTCTCTGTATTAGTCTGTCATTTGCAACCCCTATTTAATGTACAGCGCTGCGTAATATGTTGGCGCTATATAAATCCTGTTTATTAATAATAATAATAATGTTTACTGAGGAGTTGGGTCGTAATACAGGGGATGCCACCCACGTACAATTTGTTCCCACCCTTTTGTTCTGGGTTAAAATTTGTGGTTCTTGTTCTTGTTGTGAGCCGTTCATTGGACAATGACATCTGATATCCTGATACAACAATCCTATAGCGAAAGATCTTCCCTGCCTTCTCCGTTTACAAAAGTGAGCAGTCAGTGAGGTTATGCTGATGTAAAGTTAGGACTGTGATGTAAAGATAAGACTGCTATACCAGAGGGGAATGTGATGTAAAGGGTGGGAGATGGGGCTTCTGATATAAAGGTGTGTTGTGAAATGGGAGACGGATGTGGAGGGCCATGTTCTAGAAGTTCCTAGTAATAATCTGTACTGGGGCTTAATGATCTTTTGTTTGTTGATATATAGTTTAATGTAGCTCTGCATGTGTCTTAAAATTTTGCCTAATTTTTCCAGATGGCTTTGGGCAGAAGCTGGGACCCAACAGGATTTGGAGAATGCCTTGGGTATTGGTGGATTTGGTTACCCAGCCATGGCTGCTGTTAATTCTCGTAAAATGAAGTTTGCACTCTTGAAAGGCTCTTTCAGTGAGCAAGGCATCAATGAGTTTCTACGGTAAGGATGTAGTTATGACTATGCCTCTTTTTTTTGTTTTTTATTTATTTATATTTTATGGTCTTGTTTTTTGTAACTTGCTATACATCTTTTATCCAATGGGAATGTTGATCTAATTAAGGTTTTAAATCAAATACCCTTTTGTTCTAGGGAGCTTTCATTTGGACGGGGTTCTACATCACCTGTTGGCGGAGGTGCACTTCCTAAGATCAATAAAGTTGAGCCTTGGGATGGCAAGGATGGAGAGGTAAGATGGTAGATCAGTGTAGTTTCACTTCTTCCTGTATCCTAATTTTAGGATTACATTTCAGTAGACCTAATTCCTCCTTTCCAGACAAGTGCATGTTATGTCAGACAAAAGACACCCTATTCCTTTCTGCTATGTAGTTTTGTCTTTATTCACCGTTCAGATATTTTATATGTAAAGCTATTAGTGCTCCTCATATCTAGGAGATGTCACTCTGAACAGTGAGCCTGTGACAAACTTGCTAGAGCAGACATTTTTAGGACTTATTAGAAACTCTTGAATAGATACTGGTAAAGTATAATGTGTTAACCCCTAACCACCCACAATCTGTAAATTGATATTCCCTAGCCCATTCCCTAGCCATTTTGCCCTCTCTTCCACTAAAGAAAAATAGTCTGGAGCCCCAAAACATAACACAGCTTATAAACTTTTAAAAGATTTAAACTTTTTTTTAATTGTACCTGTTACAACAACAGAACACAACAAACAGAAGTGCAATGTGTAGGCCTACAATTAAACACTGACCAACGCCCCTAGAAGCCTCCAGCTTCTAACGGATCATCCTGTTACATTAGAAGCTGAAGGCTTTTAACGTAACAGGGTAGAGTTTTTTGATGGGCAGAGTTCTTTATGTTCTGACAATGCCTTAGTGATGAAATTTTTAATCAAATTTTAGGAATATGTTGATAAACATTTTCTCTTTCGAGAGGCAGCAAATAACATTTTGCAAGTCTGGTTCCCATAGTCTGCAGATCTTTCCCCACATCCAATTGTGTGTCAATGAGATTGACATGTGCAGGCCAGAGTGCTGCACTGACAAAAATGTTGCTGCAAATAGTGCTGCATCTGAAGGTTGCAGTGTGAATTTAGTTTTTATACTGTAACTGTTGAGCACAATTACCACAGTCTGTTTTAGCTGCAGGGGTACTGCTAGTAAAAATTGAAAGCATGTCCTTTGAAATATGAGCAGGTAGTCTGCATTTTTCTGGGAATGGTAGGAATGACATCCTTCTAAAATAAAGCAGAGGAAAAGAATTAGATAATTTCATTAACACAATACATTTTTGGAAATGGATATAAAAGGTCTCATAGCAAAGTTGTCAGGAACACAGGTGGTGGTAATTGTTGTGTGCTATGTACATTTTAAAATGCAGTTCTTTATGATTAAAACATTTTGTTTTATTAGCTACCAGTGGAGGAAGACATTGATCTCAGTGACATAGAGCTTGATGAATTTGACAAAGACGAACTGTGAAGTGACACGTGAAACTCCCTGTTGTATTGTTACATCATAACTCTTCTTGGAGGAACTTTTACCACTGGTGGTCATCGGTTTATCTGGAACACTGGGGAACTCGGATGATGGCCTTTTTTTTTTTTTCTTTTTTTAATCTAAGAGATATTCGAGCACTTGAAAGGACGGCCTTCAGTGATACCAACAGACAGTTCCTCTCGGGAGAATACTGAAAAATTCTATGAATTGTTGTAACAGCAAGTTTCATTGTATGCGATTTACATTTTGCAAGAAATGGATGTTTATTTCCTGTGTGGGAGGGTTTCTTTAGGGGTGTCATGAAGGAAATGAGGGTAATACCCTTTTGGACTTGAGGAGTGGGGGGGTCATTAAAGAAAGTCTTCTAAATGTTTCTTCAGTTGATGCTGCAATTGTTATTTTGTTTAACATATTTTATGTTTTGGGTATTTTCATCAGCAAATTGATCAGCTTGATTCAATTTCCGAATAAAATATTTTTTGACAAACTGGTAGTAATTGCTAAAAAATGCACCTCTCGCATACAATTCATTTGTGCTGGGTGAAATACTCCTCATATGTGAATACTTGTTATATCATATTTATTGCCCATACCCAGCACTGAATTCTTTAACCCACCACAGGAAATTGATTTGTGTACATCAAGTAGAATAAACCCCCCTTGTTTGTTTTTTTGCCTGACATTATTTTAATGATCTTCAAATATAACACACCTGATGCAAGAATCCCCTTCTTCAGAGTTTACATTGTTTTGATTTAATTTTAAAGAGAATTCGAAAATATCCAAATAACAAATAAAGTAACAAGCTTTTGCTATAAAATTCACCATGAACCCACAAGGTATAATATTTGACTTAAGCCCTTTTTCACATCCACTTTTCATTCAGAGGTATGTGCTTGCTGCTAGGGTCAGCTCTAGTTTCATATAAACTTTGCTGCTAAGACAAACTAAGGTTAACACTGGTAACTTAAGCTACCTACACATGTCAGATGATTCTCGTCAGATAATCACCTCGGCTGATAGATGAGAATCTGGCATGTACAAGGCTTTAATCCATGAACGATCGTAATGGAGGTGGAGAGAGTGCAGTGGGTGCCACTCCATCATTCTCCTCTCTCCATAGGGCAGAACGGCGCTGTATGCACAGTACTCGTTCAAGCATCATTCAGTCTTTTGTCGTTGGGAAGGATCGTGAAAAATCCTTTCCAATGACAATTAAACAAGCGTAGGCAGCCTTACAGCTGCCCTGTAACTTCTGACATAGCCATCAGTACGAATAATGATTCAATCCAGAGGTTTTCCCCAATATATAATGTTTTTTTTCCCCCCCTGAATGTTTTCAGGATTTTGTCTGATATCCCACCAGTTTCTCTGATCCCAGATCAATATTGACCTGCTCCAGTGTGCATTTAGACAGCAAACACTCTATCAGCACGCTCCTTGCCAGCCATAAACTGGTGAGCTCCTAATGCTGCTTTTTCCTCTGACACTATTCTAAGAAGCTATCAGGTCAGATTCAGTCACCAACAGTGTTTATATTTAAATGTACATGTACAAATGAAGCTGCATTCATGTGTGTTGTATATCTGCCTAGATTTAAACTTTGAAATCCAAAGTACTCAGTACAGGACTTTCATTCGCAATGTCATTAAATGTGAAAAAAATATTAAGATATCATGCAGTCTTAAGAAAAAAAAAAATCTCCCGACTCCAACTGTTAAGCACACCAGATCAAGCGTCATGGGTTCCTATATAGGCTACTTTGGTGTGAATCAAGTTCTGCACCTTCCTTCATGGATGCTTTTGTTAGTGCCCATTTTGTCCAAAATGGAGTTGTTTTTTTTCACAAATCACCTCATTTGTACAGTCTTTGATGGATAGTCTCAGTTCTGTCACAAAAAAATTTATTGAATTGCTTTATACAGTAGCAGGATTTGCACCTTGCAAAAATTAGGTTTGGTATACAAGCTGAAAATTGCAGAATTAGAAAAGGAAAAGCTGTATTTAACCTGCTTTGGTTGCAGTTCAAAAGTTCTATAGTAGAATATTTAGTGTGTAAAGAAATGCAGTGCAAGGCTAAGCAGGTCAAACGGTCAAGTCCACAGCTTAAAAAAAGGCAAAGAGATTTGTGGGCCTGCAAAGACATGCATATGGCATGAACCCTTCTTTGTAGATATTGGTTTGTTGTTTATACTGTCACAAGCTCCATTTTTAATTTAATGTCACGTGGATGATCTTTACGATAGCAATAAATCATCAGGATATGCCACTCTTGCTTCTTTCTTACTAGCAATTAAGATTCTTATGGGTTCAATACCAGGAAGCGATTCCATAGAGGTGCACAGAAGGCTTTTCTACATGGCAATGCTAATGGTGATATATTGCTAGCAACAAAATCTTGTCTTACATCTTTTATAGGCAGTAGGCTTACATATTAAAGGTTCCTTTCTTAAAAGCTCTCCAGCTTTATACTGCTATGTAGCATGTTGTGTTTTCTATAATTGGAGTCAGAACACGGGAGACATGCTAGTTACATTAGAACTGTATTGGTGAGTATCCGGAAACAAACATGACTGTAGTATGACCTAGAAATCCCAACATCACATGCTGTAACACTATCGCTCAGCACAATACATTGCACATTATGTTTACATTACATGGTTGAGAAGGACAAATGTCCAAGTAGCTTCTAATATTCTAAAACATAATTTACATATAAATACTATGCAGGTATGACTGCATTATGGATAGGGACAGCAGCTGTGGCTTGATCACATATTACTGGCTTTACATAGTGATTACAGCTCAGAGAATGACGGGGTCCATTGATTCTATAACAGACTAGGCAGTAATAACAGTGTAACTGGTCTGATGATAACTGGAATTCACTATGATATCTTTTGCACTACGACTCAAAATCCAGACTGGTCAGGTCAATCTTGAAGCAGACATAGGGGTAATATTCTTGTGTGTTCAGCTGTAGGCCAGGGATGTCCATGCCAACCTGGGAAAACAGAAAATGTGGTTAGTACAATAAAACACCAACACAAACTAATGCAGTTCATGAAAATACACCCGAGGATCATTGCCTTTTACTGTTGTTGTTTATTTATCAATCAAACCTTTATCCTGCTTCCCAAATTAACAATCATCTATCACATGGCATTCAAGTAAATACTGAAAAGGATACAGTAGCCCTTTTTTCTAAACTGCAGATTTCATTGGAATAATATTTTTTCTAAATAGGATTTTTATAGCACCAACAAATTACGCAGCGCTGTACATTAAATAGGGGTTGCAAATGACAGACAGATACAGACAGTGATACAAGAGGAGGAGAGGACCTTGCCCTGAGGAGCTTACAGTCTAGGAGTACAGGCTGGAGATCCTGCTAGAAGGGTCTGACTTCCTATTAAAAAGTGAAAACTCCCTGAATCTCCTAATTGTGCTTCTGTGCTTTGAGGATTTACTTACATCTTTCATGTTGGCAGCAGCTGCCTCATCCAGGTGCTTGAAAAGAGCATTTAGCACATCACGTAGTCGCTTCATAGACTTCTTGTTGGGTTGCAAAATCACTGCATGGAAATTCACCGGCAAACCATATCTGAGCCACAGAGGAAATAAATATAAGTTACAAAACTACCAAACAGCACGTCCTATTTTTAACACAAGTAAGACAGTTGTAACTGTCTGCAAATTACAGGTTTTCTTTCCACCTGTGGCGTAAAGACAGTTCTATGTCCTTATATTTTAATAATTCCTTATATTTTAAAAATACTGTAAAGAAGGTTTCTGAAATGGAGAGAAGGTAAGTAGTATATTAGTTGGGTGCACTCAGTAGGGTGGGGAACTTGTAAAGGTATCTTGCTGGTTCTCTGTCTCCATGTGCTGTGCTGATTTGTTTGTCCTTACCTGAGGACGGATTCCACAAATACCCGCAAGGCTTTTATATGAATCCAAGCAATGAAAGCTTCACTGAAGTTTACTTTCAACCAGCGCAGGAGAGGGCCCTGGAAAACAAAATTGTTTTGTTAGATATGGCTGGCAGTTATCTCCGATATATTGCACGGGAATGCCAATGGCTTTAGGCAGCGTACATGATATGACATTTATCTGAAAGTATTTCTTATGTCTATTTGATATTCTGTGTTTTATATATATGTAGCTGTATAAATAAATACTCACTCTAGTGATCATTTGTATATAAGATTCCAGGCACAAACAAGCCAACGCAAGTTGGTGTTACTCACCATAGGATGTGTTTCTACAATGTCCATGAATACCTATTACACCTAATATCAACCTGACCATATTGCATTGTCCCCCCCCCCCACACCATCATAGTACCATGGTATCAATGGAAAAGGATACTTAGGCCAAATGAACAACTAGGGCATTCCCAAATTCACATGTCCCCCACTCCACATGTCCAAATGTTAAAAAAATATTTTAGTGGGCATTACATTTTAACATATTTAACAAAGCCTTATTCTACAAAGAACAGGATGGATGTTAGCTAATATGGTCTGTCTTATTAGAGCAAGTTATCCATTGGTGTACATTATTGGTTCAACATAACACCATTGTGCTATATACTTACATATTGCTGCTTCTTATCTGCCTCCAGCTTAATGAATTCATCTTTTTCAGACTGTAGCTCTCTCTCATTGAAAAAAAACTCCCGCACTATGAACCTGGAATTAAATACAGAGCAAAATATATAATTTTAAAAATAACACATCGTAGATATATTGGTTTTAATTATTTTATTGGCATTTATATTGATTACTGGTTTGTATGTTAGCAGTGACGGTTGCATTATGTGACCTGTATTTATACTTAACAAGCATTTTCCTGTATTCTAGGGTAAAAATGGGTATGTCAGCTTATATTCAAATCAGTTTATATTTGAGTTTATACAGTATAAAAAAGCAGTTGGCCTAATTGGTGAAGGTAAAGGAAATTTGCATCACATTACCTGGATCTGGGAATAGTACACTGGTTGGTTACATGTTTTCCTATGCATTAAAACCATGAAAGTACAACCAGAGTATACTAGGGAATTGCAGATTATGCATGAAAAATTATTAATACAAGTTAATAATAAATAGTAATTTTTAGCTGTTCCAGATTAGAGCAAACCAGTCAGAATCCATCTCACACTTCATTTTCTTGTACTAAATTCTGTGCGTTACTGCACTTAGCTTAAGCTTAATTACTAAAGAATAAGAACTGCCCCCTCAATTAAGCCAATATAGAAGTAAAAAGTTAACCATAGTAATAGCTATGTGTATTAGTATGATCAAAATCCTTGCATATGCTTTAGAAATAAGTTCATTTGGAGATAAACCATCTACAGATGATATTATGCTTAATAAATTATCATAGGTCTGTGCTGACCCATAGACCTAAGAACACTGATATGTGAGCGGTACAACCACTGAACATTACTGAACAGTAAAATCACAACATGCAAATCTCATCCCATCTAATATGTGAAACCAATACTATAAATGTTGATACATACAGTAACTACTGAATAAGTATAAAAAAAGTTAAATGCATATTTAAAAAATGTATTTTAGTACTGACATGTAAGTTATGTGATTCTATATCTACATTATCTGCCCAGTAAACAAAAAAAATCTTACTTGTTTTCTCTGGCTTTTACTTTAAATTCATCAATTACTTTTCTGAAGAGTGTAACAGTAAATAAACCTCCTTCTGCATCCTCTGCAATCAACCTACAAAGATAAAAACAGGCAGCACAGTAAATTACTAGTGAACAACAGAAACAAACATAGATGGCCCACCATGGAATTAAAGTTACCACAATCTCATATGTCCAGATCAGACATTCTCAACCAGGGTTTCATGAAACCTTAGGGTTCCTCCAGATGTTTCTAGGGGTTCCTTGAGCTGCAGATCGCCTCCTATTAGCTAGTGCCTGCATAGTTCTTGAGCCGACACCACTTGGCAGAGCCAGCAGCATGTATTTAGGGTGGCATTCAGACCACCACTTAAGAGGAGCATGTTATTCAGCTCACCACTAATTTGATGGGCAATAATACCATTGGCACCCAATAACTGGTTTTAGCGGGGGTTCAGGTAAAATGATTGAGAAAAGCTGGTCTTGATCCTAGTTCAAAATATCTTGCATTGTAAAGGGTTTGTAAATACGTCATTGAAAATGTTTTCGTTTGTAGAGAGAAACATACAGAAGGTCTTCTATACAGGTAGTCCCCAGGTTAATGACATACGGACACCTCCTAGATACGAACGGGGCTTCCCTTCCCATGACTTGCAGAAGAAATCTTTTGCTAAACACAGCTGAGATTGTGGGTGATCTTAAGGACTGAACTTTTTCTGCAACCTCTTATAACTCTTTATTGACCAAGACAAATTCTTGTTTCTTTTTGCATATCAAAGCACAGCTTGATCCAGAAGTTAATGAATGTCTAGGCTCCATAAAGTTGTTTTTTTTGCCTTGTTTGTGATTAACTCACAGTGAGGATTTTATACAGTAACTGACACCACACTGCCTAACATGTTAAGACAAACATCTGTCCTACTTGCATTTATTAAACTAATGTTCACACTTATATACAAATTCAACTTAAGAACAAACCTACAGTCTCTATCTAGTATGTAACTCGGGGACTACCTGTATTTCTATTATAAAACATTTCTGATCAGTATCACTCTAGAACAAGTGTTTACTGGCAAAGTTACCAGTAAAAAACCACATGACAAAAAAGAACATTTTAAAACTTAAACCACCTCCAAAAGATTGTAAATTGGTAATTAGTTTTTTTGTATTCATTTGTTTTGAAGACAACCACCAGAGACAAGGTATGCTTTAGGGTTACATAGTGAAAAGCCCACCAGTGGAAGTGTTAAGGAGGGCCCACCAGGGTGAAAAGCTTTGATGGCACAGATGCATTTCTTTTGTAAGGCAGCAGGGGCCCACCAGAGGTTTTTCTAGTCATCCTGGGCCAATCTGACCATGGGAATTGTCACTTTATTAGAGAATATACTGTAGTTCAAGGATAACAGTTCCTAGTAAGTTGCTATAGTAGTTTATATTTAATTTAGATACAGCTGTATCTAAATTGTCCTTTGGCAACAAAATACAGTACTAGAATATTTCTACTCACTTGGTTGAGCGTGGTACAACCATATCTGACAGTGATTCATAGGTTTTTTGCCATGCACTGTAGCTTGTCCTTAAACAAACAAAAAAAAAGAAAAGATGAACAGTTAATTTTTATCAGAACACAGCCAACCAAACCAGTTATAGAACTGAACCAAAGAAAGCTTTGCAAAGCAAGCCAAATAATATAGTATGACAATGCAGAAGGTTTATACACCAGGTATAGTTTCTTATTACAGACAAAATCTCCCCAATGGGAATGCCAACAAATTGTGCAGCACTTTACAGTCATAATAATAACTGTGTTAAAATGTCAACAGCTTGTGATCTAATGGCAATGTATAAATACGAATAGGACACAATCAGCAAAAAATAAATAAATAAATAAATAATAAAGAAAAGGTATTTCAGATTGTCACCTTTTACAATAAGTCTTCCTGATAGATATAACAAATGTAGCACCATTAATATTTATGGGGACTGTAGGAGACCAAAAACGTGCCGTTAGGTTAATTGGCTTCCTTCCAAAAATTGACCTTAAGACTGTTAATGACATATGACTATGGTAGGGACATTCGATTGTGAGCCCCTTTGAGGGACAGTTAGTGACATGACTATGGACCTTGTAAAGTGCTGTGTAATATGTTGGCGCTATATAAATACTGTATGATAATAATAACTATAATAGGGAGCACAAGTCTAGATGAACTAATTTGTAAAGTAACTTAAACAGTCAATTACTAGCAGTCCCATGTAACAGGTCCCAGTGATCATTTTCTAGGTATAAAGCCTGCAGTCTCCATCCATCTTGCCCAGCTTGTCTCCTAACTAACAGCTTCCTGATGCATCACTTACTAAAAATGAAGATTTGGTAACTTACTTTGGGACGACTACTAGAAGAGTAATTAGGTATTCCGAGTTCAGGACAAAGTCCTCTTTATTTACAATATCAGCTAGGGTTCTGGTCAGAAGGTTGCCCCTGTGGAGACAAAGAAATCACTGGTGTTATTGAACAATATAGATTTCCCACAACACAGTTTTATAGTTCTATAGTTAGCCAGGCTGAATCTGATTTTAAAGGAAATCGGTTACTTGTAAAAACTTATTAACCATATGACCAAAATGGAGTGATCTAGGCATACTCCTCCAACAATTCTGGTCTCAACAGGGTCTGTACTGGGGTCTGCACTGGGGGTGTTTTTTTAGGTAGTCTATCACCAAAGGGGTTTGTCACTTTAGTCTAAACTGAGTGGTCTGAAACTTGCTGTTACTGAGGTCTGCACTGTGCTTTTTTCACCGAAAAACTATTATGGGGTCTGTACTGGGTCTTTATGAGTGAGTGGTCTATCAACAAAGTGGATTTGTCAGTGAGGTCTAAACTGAGTGGTCTGTCACTGAGGGTCTGCACTAGGGGTCCATTACTGGAGGTCTGGAATTCTGACTGCACTGTCAGCTGTCACTTAGGGGTTTAAATGAGGTCTGCAATGGGCGTTTATTACTGTGCTCAAGAATTGCAGCAAACATGTACAGGATATATTAACTGTACTCCTTTAAACTACATCCAATATTCTCTGCCAGTAGCATTCACTTTTCACTGGAGTGCATTTTGCAAGCCACATTATCCCTTCTCACAGCTCTGCAGGTTGCCTTTTATATTGTTATAGGTCTGGGCTCTTGATTTGAGGTCTGTGTCAATCTGGCTCATTTGCTCCAATACAAAAAATCTAAAATTTGGAAGGTATTTTTATTTTTGATGCTGCTTTTAAATGAAGCTTGCCAAGCTCGACAAATAAAAGTACCACACTATGGTAAAAAAAAATGAAAGTTTCCATAACTCCCTAATTTGTCTTATATTTACCCTTAGCATTTTGCTGCTGTAATTTAGAAGAAAATATTGCTCAGAGAAGTACAAAGTGACTCACATAAATGGCTATACATACACGGTTTTTCTCTCCAAGCTCTGCAGGTTGCCTTTTATATTGTTATAGGTCTGGGCTCTTGATTTTAGGTCTGTGTCGATCTGGCTCATTTGCTGCAATACAAAAAAGAAGATGTGAGATACTTGTTGACAGAAAAATGTGAGAGAGAAGTACTGTGTTTGTCTCTATTTGATATAGGAATAAAAGCTAAGTAGTATTTACCATAACACATCTGTAGACATATAGTGGACCTAAATTCATAAAGTCAAATTTAATATGTTATTGGGAACATCTAGAAATGGTATTGTGCCTAAGTAGTATGCTCAAAAAAAGGACCTATATTACCATGCAAACAGTCAAACAAATAAACATGGCAATACCAAAGCATTTGTAATTGTCACAATGTTCTGGGAGAAGTGGAACATTTTCTGACACAAATCCAAGGGTGCCAATATTTTTTTCTGGTATGGTAAGAACTTTCCCTTCTTTCTCCCAGTCTCTGTATCTGTTTACTGTTCTAATGAATTGTGTTGCTAGCTGATGGTAATATGTGGTAATGAGGGAAGGAGGCCCATATGGTTCAAGGTAGCAGGTCTATTTGGTGGGGATACTTTTTTATTAAATTTGAGCTTTGAAAACGGCATTCGAAAGTTCCTGTATGACCTTCAATGACTTGGTGGGACAGTGCTGTTGGCCCCCCTCCTCCAAACTACCCCATATGAAAGCCTGAGATAGGGATATGAATCAATCATGGGACTTAGAGAAGTGTGCAGGGACAGCTTGAAATATTTCTAAAGTCTCACTTAATGTGAACATAATTGATTTGAACTACAAGGTAATGCTACGCTGGTACCTAGTCCCTACCAAAGATGGACATGTGTTTTCTTGGTTCTTCCCCCCTCTGTTTCAGGGTATGTGGAGGGATAGGGGACATGGAACAGATCTGGTGGTCTTGCCCGGGGGCACAATAATTCTGGAGAAAGGTATTCCACCTTCTCACCCTGGTGGTACAAAATTCTCTTCCCCTCAGCCTGGAAAGCAAAATTGATATTCCTTTGCTGAAATACACAACAAAATGTTGTAATTATCTGCCCCTAGTGGGTAGAATCACACTGGCCCAGGCCTGGAATTCACCATCAATACCAATGGCCCCTTTATTGGTGAAATTAAATTGGATAATGGTAAATGAAAAGCTCACCTGTACCATTAAAGATACCCCACATGCCTTAGAACTCAACTGGGATCCGTGGATTGCACATTGTTCCTCGGCTCAGTCTCCTTCCTGATGTGGACACTCTTTCCCCCTACCCAAACTACCTCCTTTTCTCATACCTATTAGGTGTATGACAGGTCAAGCAATATTACAGACACTGCCAAGAATTTTGGAGATTTGTCAATCTGCTTTTATTTCAAGAAATACTCTGTAAACTTTGTCGGTGCATAGCAAAGCAACTGAAATCATTACAGGGTTTCTAAATATGCTGTGAGGACTAGGTCTGCAGTAATGTTGCAGGTTTTTCAAGAGGTTGCAGCAAAGCAGTATGACAACATGGGAACCTAAGATGAAGAAATTGCAGTTAAAGTTGCAGTTAAAAAGTCTGCCTTTATTCACCTTGTCTGTACTCCCCCCAACAATTTACATTAACCAAATTATTACCAACCACTTCCAGAGATGGGGAAACACATGACAGTCACCCTGCCTCCACACAATACACAGCCCCAAAGGTATAGAGGTAGTACGGTTACAAGCAAAGTACAGGTTTATTCTAAGGTGGATGTAGCTTTTTAATAAATATTTTTTTTTAACATGTGGGTCTTCAGGGAACCCTTTCTGTAATTACTATATCTGCAGCTTACAGTACATTAACATGGCGGTCAGTAAGAAGAATGCCTCCGACATTGCTGGCCATTGGGAAAAATCTCATCTCAGATTGTAAGCTCTTCTGGGCAGGGTCCTCTCCTCCTCCTGTGTCAGTCTGTCATTTGCAACCCCTATTTATTGTACAGTGCTGTGTAATATGTTTGTGCTATATAAATACTGTATAATATTAATCCTTACAGATAGTCTAGGTATATTGGAGTCAATTAAACTGACCTGAGAGGTATAAATTGCTCAGATAACTGGTTGAAAAACGCAGATTTGATCACTTGCATTTTAGTATGGTTTTACTGTTACTAAAGTCTGGTGAATCTGGCTTATAGTCATTTACATGTATCAAAGAAAGTACAATGATAATAATGATGATTATCATGACAAACCCCATTCTTACCTTGCTTAGGGAATCGGTTAGATTTTTCAGGGGCTGTTTAATAGGGTATTTAGCCATGTCCCACTCGAAACGGGATAAGTAGCTGACAAGATCCACTTAAAAAAAAAAAGAAAACAATTAGTCAAGCACAATGCAGAAAAAAATATACATACCCTGGGTTCTACATGTCCAGCAGAGGGCAGACTTTGCAGCAACAAACCAGACACAGAAAAGAAAAAAACATTTATATATAAAATTAGGAACTGTAAGGAACAAAAGTACAGTAATCCAGAGCTCAGATTTCACCATTCAGTAGGGTTGAAGCACCTGTTCCAAAACGTTGTTAGCAGTACTACACTGCCTAAATATCTGAATAAAAATAAAACAAATGATAGTGGGCTAGCACATTATTTTTCAAAGAAATTTGAAGTTGTTACGGTTGCATAGTGGTTATATGAAATCTCAGGTTGGTCTGCTGCTAAACTACTGTACTTCCATAGGCTTGAATAGGAATGCTTCAGAAAGTGTTCTGAAGGACAGCAAATGACCCGTGATCTTTTGCAACATGTGGCAAGAGAATGCTTATGAATGCATGCCAATCACCACTGTACCCCTCTACATAGCGGTTGAAGTTAAGTGCTAGGAGCAGGTAATCTGAAATTAGCTTTACTGTCTATGTCCTACAGGGGAGATTTCTCAACTCTTCACAGGAAGAAGTGAGAGAAACCCACTAGAAGATTGACACTGACTATAAAAAATTGTATTTCCCATTCCTTTCTGTCCCTGTGACAAATGTCACTTATCTAGGACAATTAGAATGGGTAATTCCACGTATGGGGCAAAATGTCACAAACAGCAATATAAAGAGGTTGGATCAACTTCTTCTCTAATCAAGTCAAAAACTATAAAATAGAAAGGTTTGGGCTATACAGTCACTGTACATTTTATGGGGATCTGTTCTACTCACTGTTATCTTACAGATGCTGAAGCATTTCAGTGTATGCATTAAGATTCTTAAATACAGTAGGATAACACAGAGACGTTTTTTAATGCAATGAGCTTCATGGCTTTACAATGTTAAATAGTAAAAGAAGCCAGTCAGATACTGTAAAAATATGGCCAGTTCTACCTTAAAAAGTGGCCACTATCCATGATTCACATCTCAATAAGCCACTTTGATAAACCAAACAAGTAGTAGGGTGAGATCTCCCAGTAAGAGATGAGATCTCTACTGTAGGGGCACGGATGGCAAAATATACCAAACATAAGCTCTATACTGTCCCAGGTCTAAACAAAATAAACAATTTAGATTGAAACTGGGCTATACCCATAAACCCAACACTAACCCCATACAGGAGAAACCAAATTCCATCTTCCTTGAATTACCATATTTAAATGTTGGTGTTACATAGTGATCCTGCTCAACCTGACCTTCTGCCAATCAAAAACCGAATGAAAGCTTCAATTTTATATGAAAAGTCAGGTAAGTTGGGTCAAATGTGTTTTGCAGTTATGTTTTTAACAGATCTATAACTTCTAAAAAGTATACTTTATGTCCTCGTTATTGATCAATATCCTTTGCCTCTCCAATGTAAAATTAACTCACCCTAATTGTTGCAAATTATTTTAGGATATATTGTTACAGTGAATGGTCATACATGCTAATTACAATAACCCATAAATATTACCCATACTATTACCACAGTGTAGTCACATTTAGTTATATAAAATATATACCTATATGAAAACTATAGCCTACTAAAAGGTGGCTTATAAAAAACAGTGGTACCTTGGTATAAGTCCTTAATCCGTTCCAGATCCTTGGACTTATACCAAACAGGACACCAAACAAGTGTTTCTCATAAGAAATAAAAGGAAAATGAATAAACTGTTCCCATGTGAAAAAATCCTATTGTTATTGGCATATTATTCATTGATGGGGTTGTATAAAATAATTTAAACACTGCTTAATACTAAATTACATAAATACAAAAGCAATTAGATGAAATTAATGAAAATTTAACCTCCCTTTACCTTGCTGAGAAGCTGAGAACAGTCGCGTACCTACTAGGATGGTGCTGAGAAGGGATAAGGAGGAGATGCTATGTAATTCACAGAGAGTTATAGCGCGGGTTGTTCACTAAATGGTAGCAAGTGGCGTACTGACGCTCGTGGGCAGTCGTGGCTTTGTCCCGAGAGAGGTAAATAAGGGTAGCGCACGAAGTTATGACTCATTTTGACCCATACAAGATCTAGTAAAAAGGTTGTATACCAAGCAAAGGTTGTTTACCAAGCAAACTTTTTCGTGTCCAAACGGGACTTATTCCAAATCAGACTTATACCAAGGTACCACTGTGTGTGTATATAAATAAATAAATATATATATATATATATATATATATATATATATACTGTAAATAAATAAAAAATATATAAAGTAACAATTGAACACCAGTAAAAAGCACTTGTAGCAGGAAGGAGTTAAAGTGTCTGATGTCTCTATAGCTGATAGCTGACTCTAGATATTGCTTTTCTATTTTAAGCAGTGGAAGCCAGAAAACTGATACACCTGCAAAGGGCACCAACTATGCAATGTTTCCATTCCTCCTGAAATGTATGTTTAGCAGAAGTTTCTCTGTAACTCAGACTCTAAAGTTTTCTGGACATAAGTGCAAATGATAGGTAAGAAATGTGTGCTTGAGGATTGGTGCTATAATGTCCGCCAGTGCCTACAGACCAGGGGGGTACAACTTCAGTCCAAGAATAGGAAAAAGTCAAAAAAAGATGGGCCCGTAGCCGTAAGAAATTAGGCGCAGGGCCTACATGACAGGGTGTGAGACCTAGCCCAGGGGTGTTAAGGGGTTAATAAAATGTAGTAAGGCTAGAGGGGGATGTGCTAATGTGGAGCGTGGAGTAGGAGGGGATTAGGAATAGGACCAGTTAAAAGGGGCTTGTGGGAAGCCCTCTTTTGTAAGAAAAAGTTTCTGTTAGGACACAGGTAGGGAAGGGAATTTTTAGGGCCTCTTAGCCCAGCTTAGGAGGCAGAGGCTGAGGGTGAAGCCTGGCCGCAAGCCAGAGTAGCTGGGGTGCTGGGGGAGGGGACTTGGTGAACCCCCCCTCGGTTGGGCTAGCAGTGCTAAGTTCTGGGAGGCCTGATCCCCCTCCCCTTTTTCAGAGGGCTCAGGGACAACTTGGGAGCTCCTTAAGGGACCCTTCTAGGTAGCAGCTGGGTTGCAGGGGTCTCAGGTAGGGAGCAATCCAGGGAGGAATCCCCTGTCCATGGCGGAGCTCTGAGGTAGGGGGTGCAGCTGTCAGGGTGTGCAGTCCCTGATCCCCTGGGAGAGAGACCTGCAGGCCTGGGGCCTCTCTTGAAGGTTGTGTAGGCCTCACCTGAAGCCAGGGACTCGCGTGATGCGTGTGCCCGGCAGATGGTTTCCACGGAGCCGATGGGCCGGAGCTTGGAAGTGACGTTGGGAAAGACTGGCTGCATCACAGGGATTTCCCGGAAGTGAGGCAGCCGAGTCCCTAGTACTCGGCAGGGGCAGGGGAGCTCTCTTCCATTACGCTGAGACAGGCGGGCCGGGCACCACAAGTGCCCTGGGGTGGGGAGATGGTTTGGTCAGTGGGTGGGGGTCCTTTTGAGTGGGGGGGGGTTGGAAAAGGGGGGACCAGGTGTGGTGGGGAGTGTAGCAGGGCTTGTAGGTTCTTGAGGAGGGAGTGGGTATATTTGTAATGGGTGGAGTGGGGGTCACGGACAGGTGGGGCAGTGGGAGGGAAAGTTGGAAGTGGGGGTCTTTGAGTCCAGAAGGAGAAAAATGAGGGGGGAGGGGTCAGGGGTGTGCGATGCAGCTACAAGAAGGGCAAATAGATCTGGAGGCTGTGTGTGTGGGGAAGGTTTTGCTCTATTACCTTTGGAGCTTTAAATTTTGGTAGAGTTCAGAGACAGCTTTGTCAGAGGGGGGTGGCAGCGGTTGGCAAGTAGGTAGATAGCTGACCGTGTGAAGGATTGAGGTTGTTAACTTGGAGGAGGGTTTATGTTCAAATAGGAGAGCTCGGGTGCGGTGGGGCACACGGGGCTGTAGTTTTTTCAAGTAAGGTGGTGGTGAAGTTGATAAAAAGGGGAATGGCGCTGGGAAGGCAAATTGGGGTCAAGGCGAGGCCTTGGTGTCAGTACTGGAGGATGATATGCTTTATTTATCCCTGGTGTCATCAGGGGTCGGTACAGCGGGATGGTATACTCTATTGCTCCCTGGTCAGTGCTATGGGATGGTATACCCTATTACTCCCTGGTGTCAGTGCTGTGGGATGGTATACTCTATTACTCCCTGGTGTCAGTACAGTGGGATGGTATACTCTATTACTCCCTGGTGTCAGTGCTGTGGGATGGTATACTCTATTACTCCCTGGTGTCAGTGCTGTGGGATGGTATATTCTATTTCTCTCAGGGGTCGGTACAGCGGGATGGTATACTCTATTGCGCCCTGGTCAGTGCTGTGGGATGGTATACTCTATTACTTCCTGGTGTCAAGGCTGTGAGATGGTATACACTAATTCTCTCAGGTGTCAGTTCGGCAGGATGGTACATTCTATAATTCTCTAGTGTCAGTACTGTGGGATAGTATACCCTATTAATCCTTGGGGGTTGGTTTTGTGTAGGGGTATGCTCTGGTACTCCCTTGTGTTGGTACAGTGGGATGGTATAGTCCGTTCTTCCCTATTGTCAGTGGTGTTAGATGGTATGTTCTATTACTTTCGGGTGTCAGTGGTGTTGGAGGGTATACTTTATTACTCCCTGGTGTCAGTACTTTGAGTCAGGTTCTCTCTAACATCAGGGGGTTGCATAGTATACTATATTACTTGATGGTGTCTGTACCGGGGAGGGGGGGTGGTATGGTCTATTTCTCACGGGTGTCAATATGGTGGGAGGATATAGGCTTTACTCCCTGGTGTCAGTATGGTGGGGATTGATTTGCACTATTTCTCCCTGATGTCAGTACTGGTATACTCTATATGGTGATGGTATACTCTATTACTCCCAAAGGAAGTACTGGGGTGCTATACTCAATTTCTCCCGGGTGTAGGCGCTCTGGGTGGTATACTTTATTGCTTCCTGGTGTCAGTACGGTGGGATGGTATCCTTCATTTCTCTCCGGTGTCAGTACTGGGGGTGTGCTATACTTCATTACTCCTTGATGTCAGTACTGTTGGATGTTATACAGTATTAATCCCTGATGTCAGTATTTTGGGATGGTATGCTTTGTTTCTCCCTGGTGGCTGTTTAGTGTGGTGGTATGCTTTATTACCCCCTGGGGTCAGTACTGTGGCTGGTTTCAGCATAGTGGGAGGGTATACAGTTTGGTTTTGCCCTGGCCTCTAGCTCAGCTTTCCATCTGGAATGGCTATTTGTGTTGAGATGCTGGTAACATAATGTCTTCACTTTTGCTTTGCTTGCTTAGTGTGCTCCCCTAGAGCAGCAGTGGCAGCACATTGGATCAAAGTACCTGGATTACGGTGGAGTGGGTGCCCAGGTGTGTTGCGGTCTGTTTGGATTTAGTGGCCAGGACCAGTTGGACATGCTCCCCACTAGGGGGCATAGTTCAATAGTGCCTGGAGTGAGGTGAATACGGTGGTGGGCCATTTCGATGGCCAGGAATGGGGGTATCATAGTACTACATCATGTGAGGTTTCACACCTGAGCGCTGTGGCGGTTGGGGTCTTGGAAGGCAAGGATCCAGTGCACTGGAAAAGTGGTGGATTTTGGCAGGGGAGGATGTTCTTTGGTGGGGTCTCCCCCTTTATGTTGAACGGACCTGCAGCCTGGTTGTTTGGGTGTGTAACCGGGAGTTTGGCGTTTGATAACATTATGGATATTGTTGATATGGTTATGTATTAATAAAAGGGGGGAATTAAGTTGTTGGTTAATTAGGTTATATTCAATGTAATATGTTGGCGTTTTACAATCCTAGTTTATTAATAATTATATTAATAATGGAGTGTTATGTTAATGTATGCTTTCATATCAAAAGTGTAAAATGTATTTGTCATTTATTTATTATTGTATATTTGTTTGTTTATTACTTGAATGGTTAATGTATTTAATGGTGGTTAAATAAACGGCTGCTTACCAGACAAATTAAATCCAAGATTGGTGTTTGGGTATTTAATGGTGGGGGCAGTGGTTGGTAAGCGGTAGGGGTTGAGGGGAGGCGGAGGTTCTGATGGTGGTAAAGAATGGGCTAGAATATCCAAGCTACCCTGGTCATGACTATTTCTATGAAAACCTAGCCTGCTTGTGTCTTTCAAAGATCTGCGTTTGACATACTGCTATAGACCTGTTCTTCCCTCTACCTTTACTACACTTTACTCTCTTTAGTTTCTGACCTCCAAAAACAAAATGCAAACATGTTGCAGTCCTGTGCAATGACAAGGATGTGGAATCTTGAAACTTAAGGAAATGACACTGCAGAAGGTTAAAGCTGCGTACACACCTGCAATTTTTCTCGTTGGAAAGGATCTTTCACGATCCTTTCCAATGAGAAAAGACTGCACGATGCATGAACGATGCTGTACATACAGCACTGTTCATGCTCTATGGAGAGGGGAGGGGGAGAGCTTCTCCCTTGACTATTTTTCTTCTCCAGTCTAAGATTTATTAAATCAGACCCATTGATCTACAGCATAAAATAACCATCATATAAAGTCCTGATGCCAAACCTGCATGCAACCCTTTGACACATATTGTGTGTCCTCAGTGTCCCAGCAGACAGTCAGTAGTCTCTGTTTTTCCCTACCTATTCAAATGAAAAAAAAAATCATTATACTGGCTTCTATTAGTTAAATGGTTTTGTTTATTTTGTGCAAACCTGCTTTTAGCTGTGCTGTCCGTCACTTTCCTCTGATCTTGCTGTGGCACAATGACGTAGTCATGGTAGGGGCGTTGGTTAAGGCCTTCAATTTTAAGAAGTTAACCATTGCTGATATAAAGCTTTTGCTATTTATATTTAAAATATTAGGGGTTTGCTGCTTAAAATTATTGATAATAGTTTAAATCCAGTTTTATTTTACCTTCTTATTTAAAGTTTATATGTTCCTAAAATTGATGCATTGTGCTTAATTTTGTAAAGTATACATACATCTATTGTATTACAAATGGGGTGGATCTATTACACTGATTAAGGAGAGCATGGTGGACAGTTTGCCTTCATTCTCCTTCACGCCTCATGGTAAAGTTTAATTGAACTATGATTAAATATTTTTTAAACACATGCATGAGACTAGTATATTCAAAAAATAAACTTCCTAATGACAGATCCTTGTGTCTATATTATATTGCAGTCTCCCATGTCTGTTAAAAAGGTATTACCAATGTACTAATACAACAGCGCCATTAATTGTCATGTTAGTGACAAAAATGATGACACCCATGGTTTCCCAAGAAATCCCTAAGAAAGACAGATTACCTTCCTGCTCCAAAGTGCTATTGAGTAAAGTCAGTCTACTGGCAGGGACAGTGACCCCAATCAGATGAATACCACCAATGCAGGTCAATTATTTGAATGTAGATATTAAATTTGATTGTAATTTAAGAACACACAAAAATGACCACACAGGACAGGGTTGATGTCTCAGTCATAAGGATATCGTGACCAGGCTACGAGGCCATTATGTCACAAATCCATCGTAACCTGATCACTGTATTCCCACAACCAGAGTTTCATGATCTTCATTGCTGGCGACCTGCAAATTTCATGCTAAAAAAAAAAAAAAAGAAAGAAAGAATACCACACACAAGGCACTTTACATACTGTTTGGTTTCAATTTCTTCTTTTTCCCTGAAAAAAAGATGAGCTGTGAGAATTACGCTAAAAAGGTAATTCTTTGGCAGTAAAGCGGAACCAATTTTAAAAATTAAAAAATTTTGCCTGCAAATTTCATGCTAAAAAAAAAAAAAAAAAAAGAAAGAATACCACACACAAGGCACTTTACATACTGTTTGGTTTCAAACCTTCAGGTTATATTTTTGGGGATCCAAACTGGGTTTTTTTTTTTTTTTTTTTTTTTAAGAGAAAACAAACAGACAGATAAGTATGTTTTATTGCACAAGGGACGTTGTTAGTCCCTTTTCTGCAATAAAGACAATATTCTTGACTTGAAAAAGATCTGCAAATGTCAACAAACCAAACCTGAGCACACTAGCCTTTTTTTTGTTGGTTAGCTCACACCATACAATTACATAAACACAATATAGAATTATTTATGATACCAACTATTCATAGAAGATAATATGGCCTTTTGCTCCCAATATTGAACCACCACCAAATTACATCTTTCTTATTATCCATCACAGGCTTACCTCCATTGGCCAACAGGTTTTCTTGGGCTTTCTCTGAGGAATCATCCATGACTTCTCCTATATACTGAGCAAGCTTCTTAATGATACTAAAATGAGAGTGGTAAAATATAGTCATTAGGATCCAGGATTAGCTTTTATACAGTTTAAACATGGCAAAAATATATGGTGCCTAAAATAAATCAATACATGTTAGTTAGTATAAATTAGACGATGCTGGTTTAAGAACTTCTAAATACCGATCACTTCTCCAGCCTTGGTGAGCTTTATAGATCAGGGCCATTGTGCGGCATCTGCTGCCAATTTCATGCTCAACCCATCTTCCATCTGTAATTACTTGGTTGGAAGAACCAAAACATGTTTTACACATGTAGGATACTCTGCCCTACAATTTTGGTTTGGGATTGGGGTGAACCACAAAACACATGAGAGCTTCCAATCAGATATGCTCATTTGTTCATACATGCAGCACTATTTATTATCTAACAATACATCTAATCTGTCCACACCCGATTGAGCACCCTAAAATTGTCACTTGGCTGTTGACTTAATTCAGATTCACTTTACATGTGGTCATGTCTCTGATTAGAAGTGCAAATTTGTACTAATCTTCAATACTAAATTCAAAGGGAAGCATGGGATGGGCTTCTCAACTCATACCTCTACTTTGCAAATCTCACATGCAATTAATTTCCTCCTGATATGGGTTTAGGAGATTTGTGCACTTGTGCAATTGTGCACAGGAACATGCTTTATTTTATTATTCAACATTTTGTTGTAGAAGGAAAAGTTTTAGTGTGTTACTTCCTGTCTAGTAACAAATTACAAGCACACCACATCTTTGTAGCTTGTGCACCACCTTACAGACCAGGGAAAAGGTAGAAAACATGAAGTACAAAGAGACACCTGGGTTTAGTTGGGTGAATATAGAGTGTATCTATAACAATTCTATCATCATACAAAAAGTGTGATACCCAATAAAAGATTGTTTCATATAAAACCCATCAGGTCCAAGTTTTCACACACAACTGTAACCTGTGTTGATTTATGGACACACAGGTAAGAGGAAATATGTTTCTTACACTAGCTGTGATCATAAGATCTGCTAAACTTGTTATCTAGTGGCAAACACCATCCCAACCTCCCACTGAACAGTTTGATAAAAGTGGATCAAGGACTATTATTAGGTAGCTGCTTTGCCAGCAGTCAAGGTATAACAAATTAGTTTTGATATTGAGATAACAGGCCTGATTTATTAGAGCTCTCCAAGGCCGGAGAGGACACAATGTAATGAGTGAACCTGGGCGATATAGAAAAAGTACAATGGGTTTCTTAAAGTAATTTGCTATTTGTTTTCAATCTTAGACCAAATCAATTCCAGCTTTTTTGGATCACCCAGGTTCACTGATAAAGTATCATCTCCAGTCTTGGAGAACTTTAATAAATCAGGCCCAAAGAGTTATAATGCAGCTGGTGGATTTTGAAACTTTAAGCATAAACCAAGTGTAAGACCCTGGTCAGCACCAGTCCCCCAATCTAACATCACAGTCTTCACCTTTAGCAAGCCCCCGCTCAGCCTCCAGAGACTGTTTGCCTCTCTCGGCACGCAGTCACCCCCAGGACTTAATGCACAGGGGGTGGTTTCTGGGGATGGCTGGCAGAAGACCAGGGGCCCACAGATTAGGCAGAACAAGAACTACCAGGCAAATACAGAGTACAAAGCCAAGGTCATACACGGGCGATCAGTCCACCAGATAAGGTACAGAGAGATAAGGCACAAGCAAAGTCAGGGTCACAGGCAGAGGTCGGTCCAGGCTGCATATACATTATGAGTCAGGGAACAGACAATGGTCAGGAACAGGAACTCAAACAAGAACCTCTGCAGCACAAATTAGCCCAGCTATACACTACAACAGGCACTGGACTCTGGGAACAGAGAGGCTATAATGATCCAGCAGCCAATGGCAGCATGGGATTGATCAGGAACCATTCTGCTAATCAGCTGCAGCACAGATCCAAATCCCCTTCAACTGTGCAATCTCAGTGCAGGGGATGCCGAGAGGGAAAACACAGCTAAAGGGAAACAAGGATGCTGCAAGCTGCAGATCACTAAATCCTAGAACTCTTCTGCTGCTGCAAGAGTCGCCGCTGGAATGAATAGAGGTGGGACACCGCCTGGAATTGTCGGCCAGAAGAGCGTCTTCTAATACCAAGGTAAAACTCCAAGAAGGTCAGATCTCCTCAACAATAATCTTAGTAAAAAAAATGCCAATATCTCAAAGCCACCTATATATTTATAGATCTGACTTTATCATTCTGAAACAAAAAGGGGCCTTTACCAAACTGTTGCCACAGGGGTGAAAGCATGCAATTGTCCAAAATGTATTTATATGCTGTAACATTAACAATACCGATACAAACATACAGTAGATTTTATGATCAGGTGTCCACAAGCTTGTGGCCATATAGTTTAGGACATGTTTTGTTTTCCTTTAAAAAAAAGTTGAATTCTGTTTATATTGCATTAGGCGAAAAATGAGAATGGCATTTTCAAGAGCGGATATTCATAATAGATGAAATTAAACAGATAAAATTAAATATAAATTCTATGGACATGAAGGCTGTAAACTGATACACTTGATGAGTGAATCTAAAAGAAAATGAATTACACCTGACCCGCTAATCACAAGATATGGGGTGATACATTACCAGCAGTGTGGACAGGAGAAGTTCCCCTTTTGTTGCCTTATAGACCAGTCATTGGTGTGACTGTAATGCTGCGTACACACGTGCAATATTTATCATTGAAAACAAACAATTAACGACCGTTCGCCTGATAATCGTTAATAAAAAAGTACGAACGACTGTCCCGGCAGATCTAATTGGGTGATGATTGTTCGCAATCTATTGTGTGTACGGTCGTTCAGTGATCGTGGATTGTTCTGTGATACACTTTCTACTTTACACGTCACTTCCTGCATTGTTCAAATATTCGTATCTAGTGTGTGTACAATATTGGTGGATTATATTTAAATGATCGTATCGTTACAGCATGTACAGAATTGTGCACAATACAATCGTTCAAAATAATCGTGCATAATCGTTGATCTGTCACTTTTCGTTTGTTTTCTAACAACAATTATTGCACGTGTGTACCTAGCTTAAGTAGGTGCACAGTGCAAGAAGACATTAATTGGAAGTGAGCTGAAGTGGAACATGAAGCCTAAAAACCTGTTTACTGTCCAAGAGAGACATGGAAAAACACTCAAAGACTGCACACAGTAAATAAATAATGATAGTAGATGGAACATCAGTCTGAGCACCTCTAGTCTTCTCTGTGTTACAGAAGGAAACAATGCTGACAGCATCTGACTGCTTCATTACACCTACCCTGATACCTAGCTGTGGCATATTGTATATACAACTTAAACTGAACTCCAGGTAAAGATAAATACAGAGATACAATACATATATTGGAGATGTTTTACCTATTATTATTATCAAACAGGATTTATATCGCACCAACATATTACGCAGCGCTGTACATTAAAAAGTGACCAAAGGTGTTGTATTTATGTCTATCCAGCCACAAAATTTACACAGCTCTATTTCACTACACAACCTTGTCCAGCCTTGCCTGTTAAAATGAACCTGAGTCGGTCATTCAAACTGCATTCAAACATCAACGGCCGATCTAAATTGGTCATTCTTAGTTGTGATGTCTATGGTAGCCTAAAGTTAAAGTTTATTCTGCTTACGTTGCCTTTCTCTGGTTCTTCCTTCCACACCCTATCAACATGCTAATTACACGTTTAAATAAAAACCTTTTTTTTTATTATATACCATGTTTAAGATCCAGCGACGTCATCAGCATGTCACTGTACATCTCTATGACATTTAGGCAGGTCATGACTGTACATTGCTTCCCAAAAACATCATAACCCCTTAAATCTCCTCTCTCATAAGGACACAGCACTGATTAAAGCAGTGGGCCGGTTCTTGGAATGAGTTATGGAAATAGCCAAATGTTTGGATAATGAATGTTAGTCTGAAGGAGTGGGTGCACCTAAGCAGGCTACATTTGAATGCGGACTGTCCATTGTAATGCTGAGCCACCATAATTGTCTACAGATCTTCCAGGAGCAGCGGAAATGGGAAGAGATCCATACGTGTTGGGTTACACCATTATTCTACACACATGCC
>NC_092861.1:21255369-21257378 GCF_032062135.1 Pyxicephalus adspersus
CCTCTTACACTGCTGGCCATTGGCAAGAATGCCACCCTTACAGATAGCCAAATAGATCATTAGGGGTCACATAAACTGCTCATTGCTCAAGGAACCCCTAGCAATCTCTGGAGAAAGATTAAACATTTCTTTGAAATTAATTTGATTTAACGTTAAATGTATATGATATGGTATATGTCTGTTTTAGGTAGGTCTCTACACTACATATTTATGATAATTTTAGTGATTTTACAGAAGAAATCTTGTAAATAGGATTTAAATTACATCTAGACATTCCTAAAAAAAAGCATCATAAATAAACACTCTCCATATCACCAACATCTGATTTATAATTCTAAATAATACATTCAGAGTGGTAAACATGACTACAATAATAGTAGATCATGTTACTATTACACGTCTTATTGAAAAAGTGATCCTGGCTGTGTGACTTATACAATGAAAAACATTATTGGAGAATTTATTGAAACTACATTCAAAGTAGTAAAAATGTCCACAACAATCATGTCACTATTACACGTCCTATTGAAGAAGTGATCCTGGCTGTGTGATTTATACAATGATAAACATTATTGGAGAATTTATAAAAGCTAAATATATAATAACATATACAGACTTTATATCTGCAACGTTCTCATGCTGATTCCATAAAACAAAAAAAATAGAGTCCTGAAATTCTTGATTTCTGGCTTAGACTCCCTGGACTGGCTGCTGCTTCCCTAACTTTTTCCATTACCCCACCAGGACGGAGGATTGTTAATATACAAGACATTCTTTAGCTGCTAAGGAAAAGGCAGCCAATCAGTGCTTCTGCATTATAGATTCCATTCTTGTATAAAGTAGAAATATCAAAGAAGTATTGACCGGTCAAACCCAGAGAAGCCTGCTCCACAAAACTTGTATTTTAGGACTCAATGTTCATTTTATGGGGGCAAAGGGGTAACAAAGTCAATTTTTACTATACCTTTGCTTTATGCAACTTAAATAATGTTGGAAGTTAAACTGTGAAATTATAAAGACATGGATAATTATGTGATTGAAGGAAATTTAGACCTAAAATGTCCCACCACAAGAGGAACAGTTGGGAGGTGTATAAACCACACCAGTAGGAACAGCCCCAACATGGCGCCATTCTCCGTACACCAAGTAACTTATGTCATTTGGCTCAGTTGTGATTAGTGTACACACACGTAAACAAGCCTGTGACAGAGACTAGCCACTTGTTTTTAGTTCTAGATTGAGAGAATCAGGCACGGGTTTGGTTCAGTCAGGATCTGTGTGTATGTGTAAACTACAAGCCCTCCGACCCTGTGTACAGTAAACAAATTATACTTTACCCTTCAGCAAAGACATCCAGTTTCCCCAGATCATCAGACAGTCCGATCAGGGCATCCAAAGTCCCCACCTGAGCACAAGAAAGTCAATAAATGAGACTCCTCCATATCATAATCGGAAGTGATTTCATTTTGTCAATGGAAAATGTTGTAATGTAAACATTAGACATGAGACTGATAATGTTATCACATATAATGATTATATATTTATAAATTTAGATATAGGACTAAAAATGTTATCACTTATATAAGGATAATGATTGTATATATACATACAGATACAGAACTAATAATGTTATCGCCTATATAATGATGATATTTGTATAATTATATATAGATATATGACTGATAACATTATCACTTATATAAGGTTAATGGTGATATAAATATATATAGATACAGAAAGGACTCATATATACAAATATGATGAGAATATAGTGTGTATATATATATATATATATATATATATATATATACTATATAGTATATGAGTATATATGTATGTATATATATAAATATCAATAATGTGTTAACAGGGTGAATGAGTTTGGATCTTTTCTTACATTTTTACTGTTGTTTTTTTTTTGGTTCTTATTGTGCTAGTAATGGGATATATATAAATATATCACTAGCAAATGTATGTATATATATATATATATATATATATATACACAT
>NC_092861.1:21258326-21260009 GCF_032062135.1 Pyxicephalus adspersus
TAACTATATAGCACCTTAACCCTCCAGGTAGCAAAATTTAGCAGAACATCAGATGATGAGGGTCTTACAAATTATGATATTCCTGGAATCACTATAACTTTTTGACTTTCGCCTGATGAGTGTGAGAGATAAAGGTCAGTCCTTGTTTTTACTGCACATTATTTAACAACAAATCAGCTTGTGTTATGGACACCTTCTTCACTGTTGTGAAATGAATATTGTACACATTTACCACAAAGACACACTGTTTTCAGTAAACCTTCACTTTTAACCTCTTCATTCCCAGAGCTTATCTCCCTTATTAAAAAGCTGATGACAATATGGAGGCTACCATTGCTGATCTCCTTATAAAATGCTGCTTGCTTGGCTGGTATTCTAATTAATTTCTATTGTTTCCAAACCAATGACTTGAATAAAGAACGTTGGAGATCCTATTCTGCATACTTGATCTAAGTTATTAATTTATCGTATCATAGCCACTGGATATAGAATATTACTATGAGAGGTCCACAAAGTCAGCCTCAGGACTCATTTACATCTTTGCATTGTGGATATACAGTATGCATTGTCACATTGTGGAGTTATTCATTTGTAAATGGCAGCCCAATGCACTATGCAATGTACCTGCTTTATAGAGCATGGTAATGCACAATACTGTGTTATGATCTTAGAAAAAGATGGTCTTTTCTTTTCTTTATAAGTTAGTGTGCATTAGCAACACTTTAATTTATAAAAGGCTAACTTAACACAATGCACGTAATGTGTAGCACAATGTACAATATTGCACGTGTAATAAAACATTGCATAGATCTTAATAGACTCTCAATGTTTCTCTCGTGACAGGTTAGCTTTATATCCCAAACCTTTAAAAAAATAATATTTTTGTATCAGAGGTGTGTTGCAGGCACTTCATGAAACTCCTAATTTTTTTTTAATCTATCAAAATACATTGTACAAATTTTGTGATTATTGGTAGAGATTAGAAATTTGACATTGTTATATAAGGTTTATCATGGAAGACTTTTTCTTAAATGTCTCCATAGTTTTTTGCAATTTGTTTAAAATTTCTGCAACTCATAACAAACTATAAAATATATTCAACAAATATATTGTTTGGACTATAAGAATATTGAGAAAGTGGAATTTCAACTTAATCTAAAACAATGGTGAAGTTCATAGATCAATAATTTGTGAAGCTTTCATGAAAAATATATAGTATACAATGGGGATACAGTTGGGTAAATTTGCACAGGTAGTTAAGATTCAGCTTAATAGGTCAGTGATAGCTAAAATTCACCCAAATAGTATTTCAGAAAAGACCAGCTGAGAAAGATGCATTCTGATTAAATGCTACAGGTCACAAGTAAATATCTTAGTTCCCCCCCCACCCAAAGTTATTATGACATGTGTGCTCACCTTTAGATCAGGTATTACAAACTTTGCATTGCTTGACAGGTTGGCTTTGGATGTCACTGTATACATCCTTTCTAGGGCATTCACATTGGTTTTATCCCCTGGAATGGAAATTAACCAGAATTCTGACATCTTCCCGTTTTATGGCAACCTCCAAATAGCTGGAGAAACAATAAAAATTAATATTTTATGAAACATTACAAAATATAGTAAAGATGTGAACCTGAAATTTGTTATGTATTTGTTAGTATGCTATATATACATACAAAA
>NC_092861.1:21260279-21261118 GCF_032062135.1 Pyxicephalus adspersus
AATGATCCGTTATATTATCTTGCAACAATATGAAACATAATATTTGATGCTTCGATTTGACCTAATTTACTTAATTTCATAGCTCTGTTTTCTATTTCATACCTCTATATGATCATATCATAACTTTAAACCGAACACTTAGCTGACAGATTCATTTGTGACAGTGTACAATGTTCCTATTACAGATCAGGTGTCCCCGACCTGTGATATTAGCTCGGTGTGGGATTACTGACATCTTCAGCCTTCTGGGGTGTCAGACAGTAGGGTTATGTGACACTAGAGGGAAACTTTTAATCTATTAAATGCAAGTTTGTGGTAGCTAAAGTTCAAAAGTTCCAGAGGAACTGCAAATGTCAGCATGCCCACCTAGCTAGAGAACTGCAAAGTGCCAATTTATGGGAAGCCACCTTATTGCACCCAGGTAGTTACAGGATCACACCAACTTTATACCAATCAACTTGATATTAGAATGATCAGTGCAGGTGATGTGATGCTGCTCAGCTCCCCATTCACATCCTCAGTGATGTGAATGGGGAGCTGAAAGTGATGTGAAATTTGTTTTTTTATGCCTTATAGTAAATCAGTTTCTTACCTGAGTGTTTGCACTGTCTGGTCACAGTGCCAGCTGTATGCTCTGCCAGTCCTGGTGCAGGTAATATAATGCAGTCTGCTCTGCTCTCCTTCTTCACACAAGTATGTGGCTGGCTGGCAGCTCAGGTGCTCTATATGTGCAGATCAGGAAGGTGTCACCTGTGTGACGTGAGATCCAGCCCAGGGCTATCCCCTGCACTCAATAGACATTGCTCATCTCTGTCCTGCTGTCCCATCAGCTTAGCCAC
>NC_092861.1:21262107-21264300 GCF_032062135.1 Pyxicephalus adspersus
AGGTGTGCAGAGGCATGACATCATTACCATAGGTGTGCACAGACATGACATCATTACCATAGGTGTGCACAGACATGACATCATTACTAAAGATGCCCGTAGAAGTGACATCATTGTCAAAGGTTTCCACAGGCATGATATTATTGTCAAAGGTGTCCTTAGATGTGACATATTTATCAAACGTGTCCATAGATGTGATTTCATTTTCATAGGTGTCCATAGACATTGAATAATTGGTATTTTATCTGGACTTTAATGACTATGAATAATTGTGCACATAGTTGTCTTATAGAAGTACTGTGCATGTGCATACTACATGTCTATAAGATTATGGTACTGGTGATTGCAGTCTGTTTATGTGTTTGTGAGGGCTGTGTTATAGCAGGCCATTCAATTGAAGAACTTTCCCAATACAGCACATCATTCACCAATGTACTGCATTCTGCATTTATTTTAAAGAACAGTGCACGGCAAAGCTGCCCTTCACTATGCATTGGGATGTAATGCTTTGGTAGGGTGCATTTGCGCTGCATTATCAATGAATGGCAATCTAGCTCAACAATGCATAGTATGCGCTGCCATGCTTTGTATTATCAAATGTGTTTTTGCTAGTGCATGCAAAGCACTAATTATAATTATTATTGTTATTATTAATAAACTGTATTTATACTGTGCCAACACAGTGCTGTACATTAAATTGGGGTTGCAAATGATAGACAAATGTAATAGATGAAACAGGAGGAGAGGACTCTGACCAGAAGAGCTTACAATCTAAGAGGAGGGGGAATAGCACACAATAGGATGAGATTAATGAGACAAACTCTCTTTATTGCATTGTATTAAAGCATGTGCCACAACTTGTTTTAGGACAGATTGAAGCACCATGCATTGGCTCTACCCATTCATTTTAAATTTGTCCTAATGCAGCAAGTGTTTTCTGTTCAATTTATTTTTCACTGAATCACACACCGCAACATCTGTTTGTGGTGCACTTTAGTGCAAAGTGGGAAAGATGCCTTCTGTGGGGTTTCTGGGTGCCCACCAACCCCACACCCCAGCTACCCTTATTCAATACTATTTTTCTGTTTTTTCTGGCTTTAATTGCTGCCTGACCCCCCAGAGAGGGAGATTCACCTCTTACTATTTGTCTTGGTCACCAATGTCACATAGAAAGAAACTCCAAACAGTGGTGCCACATACAGAATCAGCTGCGGGAGGCAATGTGCCTGATTTATTAAAGCTCTGCAAGGCTGGAGAGGATACACTTTCATCAGTGAACCTGGGTGATCCAGTAAACCTGGAATGACTTTTAAGAAATCCATTCCAGATTTGCTGGATCACCTAGGTACACTGATGGAAGTGTATCCTCTCCAGCCTTGGAGAGCTTTAATAAATCAGGCCCAATGTAACTCTTGTGAATGCACGAGTTACATTATCAATGGATTAATGTGCTCTTGGAGATTTGCCGTGGAATCGGTGGAGAAGATGGTGGTTTTCCTTGACGCAGCAATGACGGGACAGCTGCATGCAGGTAAGTCAGTGTCATGATGTACATTATATGCTGTGCCTACTTGCTGATAATAGCAGAAGTTCACCACCCACCAATACATATAGTTCCGCTTTACCAGTCACATTCTATAAAGCAGAGAACAAACAGACCTGGATTCTAAAATTCCCATGCTCTGTCCAAACCTGAAAAAACAATTGGCTTTACATGCACTTTAAAAAGCTGGTAAATTACTCATCCTGATGTTAAATATGTTTAATTTACAGCGCTGCGTAATATGTTGCTACGATATAAATACTGTTTAATATTATTATTGTTGTTATTAACCACCTGAGCGTTACACTGAGGTCTAGATTTCTGTACCAAAAGTGTTCCACTGTTTTTCATGAAATTTTTTTTTACCGGTCCCGCTGGTATAGGAGAAGGCACCCGACGCTGGAGAGGGAGATCGACGGACGACGATCAACGGACGACGATTGACGGAGGACGACGATTGACGGAGGACGACGCTGGAACACGAACACGACGCTGGATGAGCACAGCGGGACCAGGTAAGTGGGGAATTTTAGTGTACGGAAAATCTCAGGGTTAACCATAATAGCAACTTTTTTTAGCCTGTACCAAGGTCGGGCTTAACGGTTGGGAGGTTAAGCTGATTTTTGTGTATTTTAATTTTATTAAAAGTA
>NC_092861.1:21264815-21352820 GCF_032062135.1 Pyxicephalus adspersus
CGCGCCGACGTCATCGCGCACGCAGGGAGAAGCCGAGCGGCTTTTTTTTCTCCGCCGGACGGCTTCTCGTTTCAGAAGGCACCCGGCGCTGGACGGAGAACGACGCGGGACGATCAGCGGGACCAGGTAAGAAGCCGGCCGGCATCTTGTGTTCCATCCGGCCGGCCGGCGGAACACAAGATGCCGGTCCTGCTGGTATAGGAGAAGGCACCCGACGCGGGAGAGGGAGATCGACGGACGACGATCGACGGCGGACGACGCTGGAACACGAACATGACGCTGGATGAGCACAGCGGGACCAGGTAAGTGGGGATTTTAATGTAGGGAAAACCCCGGGGTTAACCAAAATAGCACTTTTTTTTAGCCCGTACCAAGGTTGGGCTTAACGGTCGGGAGGTTAATAATAATATTATTATTATTAAAAAATAAAAATAATAAATAAGCCTATTGTGCAAAACTGGAGATTTACTATTTGTACAAATCTTTCTAATGCTGTATCCGGTGTGGGTTGGTTGTGTTGCAGGTTTACCTGTCCCTTATAACACCAGGATCTACTATTACTGTGACAGCAGCCAAATATTTACACACAAAACATATAAACATCAATATGAAAGCTCCGGTTACACACAATACCATTGACAGATTCTGCCATAGGAGTTAATTGGTTTGCTGTTATGTAATTCCTGGGGAGCATTGCCGGCTTTAAAGTTTAAAACAGATCTAAACTCAAAAACCCCAAAATCAATAGGAGGTAGTACTAACTGATAAAAGATGCATGCAATGGGCCTGATTTATAAAAGCTCTCCAAGGCTGGAGAGGATAGACTTTTATCAGTGAAGCTGGGTGACCCAGCAAACCTGGAATGGATTTGGTTCAGGATTAAAACATTTGCTAACAAATAGCAAATTACTTTTAAGATATCCATTCCAGGTTTGCTGAATCACCCAGCTTCACTGATGAAAGTGTATCCTCTCTAGAGAGCTTTAATATATTAAATACACAGAGCCAGGCGTCAGAGACAATGTATCGCGCGGGAAGATCGCCGTCTTCACAGAAGTCCACCATGGAGTCGGTGGTGCAGATGTCGCCTTCCTTGGGACCGATGACAGATCTTGGAAATGATATTTTTTTTCTTTTATAAAACAATATTGGAATGTTTTGGAAACACCTATACATTGTTATGGTTGTTATGTGTGGTATGTCAGCAATGTAAAATACGTCAGTGACAACGGATTTGCATTGAGGGGTCACCTGAGAAGGAAGTAAAGGGAAAATGTCTCCTACTAATGACAGCAATAAAAACTGAACAGAATTTAAGTATACTAATAAGGATTAACCTAAACTATTACAGATTGGTAATATATACACGCATTTTATTTATCCACCATCATTACATGAATTAGTTCCTTGGAATGCAGTACATTTCACAATAGTGATATATTAAGGACATTGATAGGGACAATTTGAAGTTCTTTCCCAGCATAGACACCGTGGATCCGAGGTCAGAGGTCATTCTGCCGTCGCCATCCACAACATGGCGATTCCTGAGTTTAGACAACCACAAGATGGCGCTACCAGCTCAGTGTCACTGCAGCTTCCGCCTTCCTGCACACGTGACTACACAGGGATCCGGCGCAGAGTGGTTGGGCACAACGTGGGGTTACAGTGGTGGGCAGTGTGTGATGACAGCCGGGCACAGACATGCAGGTCTCCAATATCAATGATGTGAAGATTTATAATCTCAGCTGCGGAAAGTCTCTGCCTGAGGTGGGTGCCATTGTTTACTTTTACGGTGTTAGTGTACAGCAGAGAGTGCAGTGTGAGTGTGGACATTGCTGTGCCCATCATACTCCCTGTACTGCCAGGGCACGGTGCCCATCATAGTACACACACACATATACCCTGTCGATCATGTTCACTCCTCTTCCATACCTATAAGAGGAGCCAGAAGCTGTGATAGCTATTGCTAGAGATATAATACCAAAATTAAAAATGCAGATTCGTATTTTAGTTTAATGAACCAAAATTCCACCATTCTGCTTGGCTATTAACCCCCCTAGCGTTCTAATTCTGTTCATTTCCACTCAAAAAGCGGTACATAACTCTTCAGTAACCACCTGAAAACAGCCGCTGGTGCACCTGGGTAAATAGGGCGAGAACACTGATATCTAAGGATTTGTAGACCTAAATATATAAAATCACTATATTATAATAAATATTATAAGCAAGGTAAACTATGCTCAAGTTATATTCTTTCTTCAAGAAAGAAAAAAAAAAAGGAAACCCGTATTTTATTTGTTTAATCATTTTTTAGTGTCAAATATTAATTTTTACCTCACAACTCCACCCTCTGTTCTTCAGGAAAATATTATTTGAAGGCTGCTGTAGAACACAAATAATATTATCTTTGTTGTATGATTAAAGTAGATATGTCTCCAAGCTACAGGGGGAGAGCCTAATAGGCTTGTTGTAACAGTACATTTATGTACTTTTCTGGAACTAATTTTTGGTATTGAAAGCCACATATTTTCGTTTGTGAGACCAGTTTTGTGACCCAGAGATAGCTGTCAATGAGCATATTAAAGCCTGTATGCCATTGTTGCAGCAGCATAACTTGGTCAGAAGAACGGTGATAATTAATAGTATGAAATAGGTCATCCACCTGCTAATTACACATTACAGCATATGCAGTGACATGACAAGAAGATTGCAGCAAAGTCTAATTGGCACCTAGTGCTCTCCCCTGTACCAGTTTGTGTGCTGATGTGTGGTAGATTAAAGGAGGATAGAATTGGAACAGATTCAGGTACTTACAGTAGCACAGTTTAGGTTTTCATGTTATGGCTGATTGGTATGCCACGTGTAGAATGCACTTTTTAGGGAAGAACCGGCTGCACCGACAACACTTTTCAAATGCAAGACAAGTAGCAGGTATGCTTCGTACAAATCTATTGCTGATGTAATATCTGTAGATATATTTTTAAATTTTTTTCCACCTTTTTTGTTTGTTTTTCCACAGCTCTGAGGTCTTTCGGCTAAATTTAGAGCAAGGGCGATTTCTGAATTCCCTGCAGACTGACGCCTCGTCCCGTCATAGTCCCTGTACAGTCAGGGCACCCATGATAGTCTGTTAAGACAAAATACTTATTACTCTGTGTAGAGTTGGTGCGTTCGGGAGGGGTTGATGATTTGTATAGCTTTTTGACAATCTATGATGGTGTGCTCTGTTGGTAGTTTTAAAGCTTATCATTTGTGTTTTTTTTTTTTTTATTCCATATATTGATATTGTACATCATTCTTATGAATTGTTCTCACAATTCTGTATTGCAGTGGTTATCAGATCGTAAAAAGAGAGCACTACAGAAAAAAGATGTGGGTAAGTATTATAAATATATTAACATGAACGAACACATAATAATGAAGGTAAATTTGTCGGCTTTTCCTGCACCAGCAGATGATTGGAATAAACTTGTTTTTTTTCTAGACGTCCGGAGGAGGATCGAACTCATTCAGGACTTTGAGATGCCCACCGTCAGCACCAACATCAAAGTTTCCAGGGATGGACAGTACATCATGGCTGCAGGTGGGAATAATATTTTATTGGAATAAAAGGATTAAATATCAATGAAGATAATGTAATGGCAGCGTTATTTGACTTGATGGTTCATGATTTGGTGAACTGGCTTCAATGCCATTAGCAATAAATGTCTGGAGAGAACCGGTGTCTAACTTTAAAACCTTTTGACTGACAACAATTTAAACTTTAGCTAAAAAAAACGAGACCTATGAAATATAAGCCCCAAATCCAGCTTGCACAGACTCCATGCCTGCCAGAATTTGATAACACTGGGCCAGTCCCTAGGCATTGGAGATATTACAAGGTAGAGAAGGATAGAGAGTCACATGCTATTCTGGACTTTTTTTTACCACTTAGGAACCCTTTAAATAATTTTTAGTTGTTGAGGATCCCATGAAATAATAAAGTCATTGGAACTCATGAATATATCAATTTATTTGGGATCAATGGAGTAAAAAAAAAAAACCCTCTTAAATTAGTGGCCAGTGAAAAGAATTCCCCCCTACAGTGGTGGCTAGAATATTACCATTATAAATACCTAGAAACATCATTGGAGTCATACAGCTGGCTATTCCAAGTGATGTTGGCCCCAGAACTATGCAGGCATCATCAAATCGTCACTCAACAACCATTCGAGGAATCCTGGTTGAGAATGATTGTGCTTATGAACTTGGACCATGGAAAATGGACAGCTTTTGCTGCAAAAAAATCATTTTTGTTTCTTTTCATGTTTTTTTTTTTTTTGCTTTTTTTTATTTTTAGTTACCAGTCAGTTATTACAGAAATCTTTTAATTATAAATTTAGCAGACTGAAAGGAAGCAAATATGAGAAGTTTAATATTGGGGTTTAAATGCAACTGGATGCAATTGTTATTACTTTTGTTGAACTTTTTTTCTTTTTGCTAGGCACATACAAGCCCCGCATTCGCTGTTATGACACTTACCAGCTGTCTCTGAAATTTGAAAGGTGTCTGGATGCTGATGGTCAGTATTCGTTTATTGTAGCTGAACATTTATAGAAATGATCTATTAAACTGGGAAATCTTGATTGATGTGGATGAGGCCTTGTGTTATGTTATATTTCTTTAAACATTGGGCCTGATTTCTTTTTTTTTCTTTTTTTTTTTTTATCGAATCTCGCGATCCGTGCTAAAACACACCCCGTGACGATAAAAAAGTGATAGTGCAAAAACACCACACAAAAAACGTGCACTGGGGTACTATTTGGTAATCCCTCCTCAAAAGAGGAAGGGCCACCCTTTCTCTCCAAACCCTCCGAAGCAAAGCTCCAGACGAGGGCTGGATACTAAGCCCACCCAGCCGAAGCCGGGATGGACACACATGCCCTCCTGACCGAAGCCAGAGAGGGGCCTTTTCTCTCTGGGACTCGCCCATGCAGGTCCCACAAGATACTAAGCTGGGAGCTCTCCCGAAGAGAGACTCCCACTGAGGGAGAGCGCCTGGTTTTTAGGCCAAGGCACTCTCCAAGACTTCAGGGCCAGCCCATAAGGGAATAGCACCCTCCATCAAAAAGTGGCACACAAATACCACACCAGTGACAGTGACAAAACATAAAAAAACATTTAAATAAGTGCTCTGTGCATAACACACAGGGCAACAGGTTTAAAAATTGCCCCTCTGCACTAGCCGCAGCTAATGCAGAATAAGGCGGCGTGCCGAATCCAAAATATAAACAGTGACGTGCATAGTGCAGCCAAAAATCAAGTGGGGTCCCAAACCCAAGTGATTTAAGGTGCCCCTGGTTCGCCACTCCAGGGGTACGACACTGGGGCGAGATTCGGACCGCTCGTCAGACCGATTGGTAAGACCAAGCTTTTCTCCATCCTCACCAGCGGGTCAGTCAAAACCCCTGGGAGCTCCTTATCAGGGCAGGCCCAAGCTCTTCCTCCGGTGGATAAGGCCGGCAGGTTTGCATAGGGCGGCCCCTTACAGAGCTACACCAGAGGTAGACCGTCCTTAATAGAGGTACTAAGGCACAGCATCTCCCCTCTAAGACGCTAATGCCCGTTCCAACCCTGAACACTGATAAGAACAGATACTACACTTGATCTTAGCCAAAAGGCCGAGAAGCGATACATTGGGCCTGATTTAATAAATCTCTCCAAGGTTGTAGATGATACATTTTCATCAGTGAACCTGGGTAATCTAGTAAATCTAGAATAGAATTCTTAAAAGTAATTTGCTATTTATTAACCTCCTGGGCGGTAACCCCGAGTGTGACTCGGGGTAGAAAAAGGATGCTAAAAGCAGTAACCCCAAGTCACTCTCGGGGTAGATAAACCTATGGGAAGTAAATAGTAAGTTGATACTTACCTGATCCACCAGCGTCCTGCGTCGTCTTTCTCTGCGATGTCCGTTTTCTTTCTTCCTCCTGCTGGCTTGCTCTGCACTCGATGAGTCACCCAGGGGTTCCCGGTGACGTTGGTGCGTGGGGATGTTGCCGGCGGGGCGGGAAATTCTAATCCATTGGTATTGCATTCAACACAAAATAACTGTATTGAAAGCAATACATTGGATTTTTATGTGTAAAAGCAGTACATTGTCTTTCATGAACTTTTATTTTAGAGTATAATATAATAGTAGGAGTATATTATTTATTTTATTTTTTTTTTAATTTAAAAAATTAAAAAAAAAATTTTAAATTAATTTAATAATATGACATGGTTTTGTGATTCAAACTTTTTTATGCTCATACTATTATATTATTCTGTAAAATACATTTTCGTGAAAAACAATGTACCGCTTTTAGACACACAAATCCGGACAGAAATGAAGCGCCCAGGAGGTTAAATTCTGGACAGATCCAGATACAGATTCTGGACTCACTGATAAAGGGGAAGCTCTCCAGTCCTATAGAGCTTTAATAAATCAGGCCCATTGTTACAAGCTTTCAAATTAAAATAAAATCGTTTTCCTCATGGCATTGTTTCTTGACCTTTTTAACATGGAGGAACCTTTGAAATAACTTTCAGATATTGAGGAACCCCCTGCTATAATTTCTAAAACCATGGCTCATGATAGATTAATGTGGTTGTAATGCCTACATTGCTGACCAGTGGGAAGAATGTCACACTAGAGATAACCAAAAGATCATTGGTGTCAGTGGTATCTGACCTGAGAGGCACAAATTGCTCAAGAAACCGCTGGAGGAACCCTGTTTGAGAATCATCGCCTTTTGTTAAAAGACCAAAGCTCTTTGTGTCATAGAAACAATTGCTACATTTCTTTTCCTTTTATTTTTCCATAATTTATTATGTGATCCTCTGCAGCACCCACTTTCTGTCTATATGCATTCTAGCAGCATCTGCATCCACATAGATGGGTTTCTTAATGATGACAGTGTTGTAATAGACATAAACACAATCACATGTAGTGGTTGTATGACAAGGAACTCAGTAACAAAATATAAAAAAATGACAACGTTGCAATGATGAGCCTGTGCAGCCTGTGCAGTGAACAGAGATGTGGCAGGGACCCTGCTGGTCCACCTACTACAGGCTGCCTGCAGCATTCACCGTGCACAGGAGAGAGAACACTACAGACTGGTCTTTATTATAGAAAGCACCTGCAAAGAGAGAAAATATAGGAAATAGTTTTACGCTTAATTATTGCACAGACATAAAAATATACACCAATTAGACCAGTGTTTGTGTAGGAATACAGATTTCTCTTGTATTTAGACAACATTTGTGTAGGCAGGATTTAGGTAGTTGAAATATTGTAAATTTACACATTTTCTGTTTAATTTTGATTTTTGTTATGTTTATTTTTCAGTGGTCAAGTTTGATATCTTATCTGAGGACTATTCAAAGGTATTTTATTTAAATATGTATTTGTTTTTTACTTTATGTATGTTATGCATAGCAGTTGCCGGTTACATAAACAGGAGTTTTACACTATGTACACATGCTACCTACATACAAATCCAGCATGTGTACAGCAGCCCCTCATATCATTCATCAGTCCACCCTGGTGCATCAATCAATGATCGAGCAGGGATGACCACAGTACTTTCATATGGAAAGTCCATAAAAGAGAACACTGCTCTGTGTATAGCACGTGTTTATTCTCCTATCACAGAAAAAGATCACTTCCAGCTACAGAAATCTGACATCTGTACAGGGGTATACATCTGTATACAGGGGTATAAGCTTGGAGACGTTAATTTACTTAGTTGACGTCTCTCTACAGATGGCTTCAATAGTTGTTGCTTAGACCAAGATACCTACACACCTATGGCAGAATTTACCCAATTCCACTTCTGGTTACCTGTCTTCTCTACAGTACCTGGATATTGGCTGACCTGATTTGGGTAGAGTGATATTTCTCATAACCTTGCAATCTAAGTTGCCAGGGATTATTGTCAATGTTTCAAACACAAAATAGGTTATTAAAAAATGTTGCCTTCTCCCCAATTGTTTATTGAATGAAATATTGACCCCTGAGGTGTAAGTTCTACCCTGATACTATGGATATTAATCAAAAATTAAGTTGTTCTTTTTTTTTTTTGCATGAAGTAGATTTGTTGGGTGATAAACATATCTTATTGTGTTAAGACATTTTTAAAATGGTTCTTGTATGTGACACATTATAACACATGGTTTTGTTCTCCTCCAGATTGTGTTTCTACAGAGTGACAGATACGTAGAGTTCCATTCTCAGCACGGCCGATATTACAGGCTTAGGATACCAAAATTTGGCAGAGACTTTTCTTATCATTATCCGTCCTGTGACCTGTATTTTGTTGGGGCAAGGTAAGATAATACTGAAGAAAGTTTGTGAGCTAAGAACGCTGTATTGTTAGACTGTTCTCAGATGCCACAAAGGGTAACTGGGGGAAAGTACACTTAAACTTTACCTTACCCAGGACCCCCACAAAGTTTTGTATTCACTACTTCTCACTTCTGCTGGAGCTTTAGTGTGTATCCCATGGGGAAAAATTCTCCAGGCCGGTTTGTGTTTTCTGCAAATGAGTACAAAAATCTGATACATTGTCATGGAGGTACCAGCTTTTCTTCGTCCATTTGATGGGCGGTCTCTCTATAGGAACTAATAGAAATTTCCACACAGGTACAGAAGAAGCGACAAGCTATGAGATTTATCTATACAAATGGTATATGTGCAGGTCACTGTGGATTACATGGTGTAGATCTGCCAGGAGCAAGGAAAGAAGAATATAAAACATTCAGGGAGTTTTTTTTAATTATTTTTTTAATGGTGGATGGATTTCTTTACATACATTGTTCGGCTTTATTTTGTTTTTATGCTATATTTATACATTTTATCCATTCCACAATACTTGATAGATTGTTAATTGTTTTCCTGTTACTTAATTGCCTAAAATAACACTGTGATATTTTGTTATTCTTTTCAAGGGTAAAGTGGAATGTTGGGACCCGCGGATAAGAACACGAGTGGGTATGCTGGACTGTGCCTTGAACAGTGTTACGGAGGATACAGAGTAGGTTACACAAAAAACATTTTTTTTTAAATTATTATTTTTACACAAAATTAAAAACCTCTACAGATCTGTTTAAACAAAAATATAAAAAAGCATCCTAAGGCTGTGCACACACATTCAATATTGTTGTGTAATTAGTGACAAAAAAGTGACAGTTTAATGAATGAGCATTGTACACACGGGGCCATTCTGTTCTATGGAGAGGATGGGAGGGGGAACAAGTAAGTGGCACCCCCCGTTCTCTCTGTTATTAATATTGCTGTTTGTTGTCTGTCACTAAAAGAACCATCAGGGTGGATCATTAAAAGAGGTCAGAACACCTCTGTACACGTCAGATTCTTGCCAGAGACCAGCCCGACCATTCAAGAATCATCTGACGTGTACATAGCCTAACTGGTCTCATAACTAATGACAGTTTTTAAAAAAAACTATCATTTGTATGAAAAACATTGTATTTCAAAATTCCTTCTGATTATAGTTTTATGGTGGTGGTATTTAAGGCAGGGTGATAGTAATATACCTAAAGGAGATAGAGACCAGAATAAACCTCCTTAAAATTCCTTCTGATTATAGTTTTATGGTGGTGGTATTTAAGGCAGGGTGATAGTAATATACCTAAAGGAGATAGAGACCAGAATAAACCTCCTTGAATGCATTACTGACTCTTCTGTACTCTATTGAAAACAAAGAAAGTTTTGGCTAAATGTGCACTACCTTAAAAAAAAAAACCTACCTCGTCATGAATCCCTTCCTAAAATAGTAGTGCATTTTCTGACAAGACCTGGGCCGAAAATTACAGATCTGCAGTGGGACAAACCTGGCCCTCAAGGTTCTTTTTTTTTTTGCCCCCCCCAAAGAATTCCGAAAATGAACTTCATTTGGCCCACCCGCCCACGTTACCACCTCACATCATCATTTTCAGTACATGCATCCATCATGTGACACAAAACCTAGGCAATGATCACATGGTGCCTGACCACCAGAGGCATTGTGTTTGTTTCAACCCATTAGAAACTGCATAATGTAATATTTAGTGTCAGACAAACTTGTGATGTGAGATGATGAACAACACACAGCCTGCATAGATAGATAGAAAATAATCTTTTCAACCCTAAAGTGTGTAGAGGGGTTTGTTTTTGTTTGTTATGGATGAAGTAGTAAACTTCCTCAATTTTTTCAATAAATTTCAAGTTTGGCCTTCGACTTCGTCTAAGTTTTTAATTTCGGCCCTCTGTGTATTTGAGATTGACACCCCTGCTCTAGCGTTAAGATTTGTTGATGTCACTATTGTGCTGTTCAGTGTTCTTGCTAAGAAGACCAGACATCCGATCACTGGTAATCAGGAACAGCTCTTACCTGAGAAAGCAGAGCCATACTTCTACATACAGAGGAACAGTACAAAACAAGTCATTGAAAGTCAACACCTTGTTCTTTTGAACCAAGCATTCTCTGTACAACGCCTTATTAAAGTATTTTTAGTATTTTGCTCCTGGTTCAAAGTGTTCTCATATACTCATTTATGAATATTTTTTTTTTTTGTTTTTTGCTTAAAAATATTTAAATTGATTCCTTTGCCATTGGCTTCAATACATAATATGTGCTTTAGTTATTTGGGCTGGATAGAATGCTCTTACCTTATCTCATTCTTTCAGAATTGAAGGCTTACCGTCTGTATCTGCTCTGAAATTTAATGGATCTCTTCAGATGGCTGTGGGCACTTCAACTGGCCAGGTAATGACAGCACAATATACAGATCACCTTCACTCCATTCTTGTTATCTGTCCAGATAGTAAAACTGGGTTGCATATGATATATACAGATATGTCTATTTAATGTACAACCCTGCGTAATATGTTGGGGCTATATAAATACTCTTTATTTATAATAATAATATTAATATGTAATTACCTTGTTCTAGGCAGCAGCCGTATCTGTTGGTAAAAAATTTCTTGTTAAGACCTTTTACTGATTTGATATAAAATACAGGAAATATTACCTGTATTTAATTAGATAATTGATTCTGCCTGGTATTACCATTCTTTAGATTTTCAATATGGAGTAGCAAAAATACATGCATATTTATATTCCGCATACAATTCCTAACAACTATGGTCACAGCTGGGAGACTGAGAATTCAACTAATTTATATACATTTTACAGTAGCTATATAGTTTCAACAGGTATAAATGTAATATTACATACAAATGCTTTTGCATTCTTCATTTGGCAAGCTGTAGTCAAGAGCAGCAAATTTTGATACTAAGATGACAGTTCTGATGTGAACAGTAGATTTCATAAGGCCCCACCCTTTCTGACAGTAGGGCCCGGTAACATAGAATAAAATATTGCCGTCCCCTGGTATATGTACAGCTTACACTTACTCTGCTATTCTCCGCAGCTCGACCTCCTCTCCACACGCTAGCTGAGAATAGCAGAGTAGTGTAAGAGAGCCGGTGTGCAGTCAGGTGTTAGAGCTGCTGGGAATGGCAGAGAAGTGTAAGCCTTACATACATTGCTCTGCCATTCTCAGCAGCTCCTTTGTAAGTGGTGTGAGGAGGGACGCCTCTGCTCCCACTGGTTGGGCTCCTGCTGTCACTAGCTTTAGAATAGTGTAAGGAGGCCTTCCTGTTCTACTGCTGCCAGCGCTTCTGCCTCCTGTCATTTGCACCCCCAACTCACCAGCCACAGTCCTGCACGGGTCTATGCCCCGGGGCTTGGGGACCTCTGACATAAAGGACTGACTATCTCAGGAGTGACACATGTCCTTTCTTTATGTGTACTAGTTCAATCAGTTATTCATAGGCTTCCAGTAAGCAGGCATGCAGGCATGCATCAGAAACCAGTCAAACGATCCAACATTTTTCCTTGCTAATAAACTTACACATCTGTAAATGAAATGTGTTAATTGAATCTATTGCATACAAATTTGCCCAATGAGTTGTATTGTCAAAGGAATAGTTGTTTTCTGTAGTCACCATAGATTGAAATAAGACAGTTTGAATTTTTCCTATTTTCGAAGCTCTTTGTTTGAGAAGATATACCAGGACAAATAGGTGATACTTTTTTAGACCTTTTTACATTGTTACATAACATTATAACATTGTTACATAAAATGGTGAGAAAACTGGTATGTTGTTTAAAAACTTTCAAGAGAAACACACTTTAATGAAAAAGCTTGATGAAGCAGCCATTTCCTGTCTCGCAGTCTTATTGTCAATTCTGGAAGTTATTAGGTTTGGTAATACTGCTTCAAAATCAAATAAAGCCTGATATGAGAGAAGCGCAGCAGTTGCAATTGTCTACTTTTCTTACTGTTTTGTAAGCAATAGCTTAAGAGAACTTGGCAGCCTGCAGATTTCAAGCATACTGCTCCATGTGCTGTGACTGCAATAGACAGGTGCAGGTGTTCATCATCCAAGAATGGTTTCTCCATTCCTTTATTTGCATGTCACAAAAGTCCATTTAGCAGGTTGGCATTAATCCAGATGTGGTAATCAAAGCTGATTGAATACCCTGCCAGACTTTGATTTGATGCATTACATCCAAAATATGGCCTTTTTTTAGAGGTTAAAGAACTGAAGAGTTTTGGCTTTACTACTGTTTATGGATTATGCTTTTTAATTTTCTGATGACAGGTTTATATTGGAGGCTGTGTCCCCTTTAGGGTAATTCACTTGTGTCTTGCTAAATTTACAGGTATTACCAGTACAGGCAGTGAAGGGAAATATTATAATAAGTAATATTAATATAATTGGGGATACCCATTCCAGTGTAAAAGCAGACTATGCTTTCATTTGGAGGGATTTTCTTTTACGTACAGTTCTATATTTAGTATTGGGAGCAAAATGCCTCCAGTGGGCAATGATTTAAAAATCTGTTTTACATGAGAGCTTTGCTGTCCTTGTTCCAAATATTTTAGGACCCCTGGGAATATATTCTAACTATTGACATAGTTCTGCAATTGATAGAATAATATGAAGCTAATATAACATTCCCAAAACTTCATTTATCTCCTCTGTAAACATTCTAAAGTTTACGCTGAGTATTATTATTAGTATTTATATTACACAAGCATATTACTAATGTCACTAACTGTCCCTCAAAGGGAATCACAATCTAATGTCCTCATCATAGTCATATGTCATTAACTCTTTCTTAGGTCAATTTGGGGAAGCCAATTATCCCAACTGCATGTTTTTGGAATGTGGGAGGAAACCTGAGTACTCAGGGGAAACCCACGCAAACACGGGAAGAACCTGCAAACTCCATGCAGATAGTGTTCTGGCTGATATTTGAATATGGGACCTAGTGATGCAAAGGCCAGAGTTTCTAACCACTGCACACCAAGCTGTCCATTGAGTATGCAAAAGGCTCAGATTTAAAATTCATCAATAATACCCTTCAACTATAGTGGCTTCCGCATGCACCCTGTGTAGAATCCCACAGTCTTTTGGGATATATGACAATAATATCCCAGGTGGTCTGTGGGCTCATCTCTCAATGGTGTGAGCTTTGGACGTGGGTAGACTCGACTTAAAAACAGTAAAAGTAATAATGGAAAAAAACTGAAAAATAAAAATTACAGTTTTTAACAATGTAATGGAGCAAGCAGTCCTGTTACAAAAAAATCATTTTTGATGATAACCCTTATTTAATGTGACCCTATCAGCTTCTCAAAAAAACATTGAAAGTGTTCTGCAAAGGAAGAGCTCCTAATAGTTTACTTTCCTGTGGCCTGTTGAATCTTTCCTCTATTTAGTATTGCAGTTCCATCAGTCTCTTTATAATTCACAGCGTATTGTGGAGGGGGGTGTCTGTGTCCCTCGGCATACTTTGGTTCCTTTAAAACTCATATCACTACAATACTCGCAAAAAACTTAGGGGGACCATTACTTAGGTATTAGACATTTCTGGTATGCCTGAGACTTCATTGATGGAACAATAGATATTCCGGATACACGGTCCCTGAAGAGGTGAATTAGCTCTTCTATTACCCGAATCTTACATCTTGATTTTTGATGACAAGGCCACTTTTTGCACCTTTTACTCATTTTTCTGTCATTGACAACGTGTACTCTGTTGTAATTCAAAATGATAATAAGTTAGTGATATGGCTGAGAACATTAAGTGAGCAGGCTTCACCAGAAATAAAAAGAGATGCCACAGAAAATTGGTTTATAACTGAAAGAACAGACTGTCCTGCTTAATAGTATAGTTCCTAGTGTGTTTCTGAGATTAAAAAAAGGACGTAATGTAGTTTTTCTAAATCATCCCTGTCTAGGTTTTCTTCTGATGGGTACTCCTTTACCTACATATCTATAATATCGGATGTCTGTGTTGCTCAGCATTCAATCATCTTTTCTGATGGAGAATTTTTTGCATCATATTGTTTTAATTCAGCAACACATTATATCCAATCAGAAATTTGACTGATCTGGCTATAGTGAACTAAATTCTAATTTTGAGAAATAATTCAGTGCTATAATATTGTGAGAGCACTGCTGTGTAAAATTCATATTATGGTGAGGCCAAAACTTTAGATCATTATTAAAAGTGAATTTGTAATGTTAACATCCACCAGCAGTATTTAAGAAAAACTTGTGCTTTCAAAACTGACCTCTTGGAAAAATGCTTCATGCACCACATTTTTTGGTGGTATAATATAACGTGTAGCCTTTATCTTCCAAAAAATCAAGCTTGAGCTAATAGAAATAAAATACACAATAGTAGAGCATTGCTTATTCAATAAAAACTTCCAGAGAACTTGCATATAAAAAACCCCAAAGGTTCTAATAACTTCCAACAGCAATAAACTGCCATGAGATGTGCTTGGTTCCACCTATGGTGACTCCACCATGTTTTTTGGAGGCTTTTTGACACCCAGACATCATTGATGGCTACCTAGTGCTATTATTTACTTAGGTACCTGCATTAAAACCTGCAAAACACATACAAAGCTTTCAGGTTACATAGTTACACAATATTTGTTTTGTTTTTTAGTTTTCCATAAATCCTGACTTTCACAAACCTGTCTTGTATGGTTATCTGAGATTTCTTCATACACATTGCTCAAATAGAGGAATAATGACTTGCACAATTTTTTTGTGATGAAATAATCTCCTCCTTGTATCTAGGTGCTGCTCTATGATCTCCGCTCTAGCCGTCCCATGATTGTGAAAGATCACCAGTACGGGCTGCCAATTAGGTCCATCCAGTTTCATAATTCTCTAGAGTTAATAATAACAGCAGACTCCAGAATCATCAAAATGTGGAACAAAGATAATGTAAGTCCATATGTGAAGATTGATTTAATATTACAGTGTTTTAACATGACGTATTTGTGTTATTGAAAGTCTAACATCCTATTCTAAACTAAGAATTTGCTACTTGCTGTGTCTGATCTGTTGACCATTCATCTTTGTCTGTCATATGGTTTATTTTAAATATTTTCCATTATTGATATTTAAACTTTCATTCGCAGGGTAAAATCTTTACGTCTATTGAACCAGAGGCTGATGTGAATGATGTGTGCTTATATCCTAATTCAGGTGAGTTTTTTATGAGTAGTATTGAAATACAGCTCAAATTGGGGTTAATGGAAGATAGCTCACCCTGCAGGCTGCCCTCCAACCTCTCGCTTCAGGCTTCAAAAATTTTGTATATAAAGCTCTGTAGACAATGTTAAGACATCCCCTTACTTTCTATTCCTGTAACAGCAGCATAGGAATTACAATAGAATTAAAAATGCAGCCATTAAAAATAACCTGGCAGAGAATCTAACCCATTTTACTTACTTATTGCTGCTGGCTGTACTAAGTGTTGTCTCCATGTTCTTTTCACGTATAACTAAGGACAAAGTTGTCACCCTGACTGGACATAGAATGACCTGTGTTGCCTCCTTGCCCAAACCCCTGATTGGACAGGGAACAGGGTCACCTTCCTACCCCAACCCTCCGACTGGACATGGCATGAATAGTGTTAACTTCCTGCCTAAACAATGAAAAGGCAGTAATGTCTCCCCTGCACCATCCTTCTCAGTATGTATATATATAAAATTAGGCCTACCTCATGGTTCGTAAAGCCTTCCGATCATATTGAGATATATATAATATTTCATATAGTTATATCTATATTAGTAGATATATTTCTAAAGTATAGATTAGATTTTTTAATTTGCCTTTTTTTTAATTTACAGTTGTTGCTGCTAGTTTGTCTTTTATTGCCATCTCTGTTCTACCTGTTTGGTGTGTCCCCTGCTGACAGTTTTGCTGGATTTACTGTGTGACACAGACCTTTCCCATGCTCCTCTCTTCGGGCAGTCTGTAGTGTCAGGCCCTGCACAGCTGCCAGGTGTCCATTGTGTGTATAAACATGTTTTTTATGACTTGTGATGTTTGTGTCCTCAGGAATGCTGTTCACAGCTAATGAAACACCAAAAATGAACGTCTACTACATTCCGGTAAGTTATTGTAAAACCCATCTTTGTTCATAAGTAAAGTAAAACCTGTTGATACCTTCATATTTTTTTTTAACTAATTATGCCTTAAGTAGACTGTAAAGGCAATTCTTTACATTCGGCTTAATGGGTAGTAGTATTTTTCCATGGGTTTTCTACAGGCACTTCAGTTTCCTCTCACATCCCTAATACATACTGGTAATGCCCCCTAAAATAGTGTCATTATACTGTGACTATATTAAGGACATTAGACTGTAAGCACTTCTAAGGAATAGTTCATAATATAAGTATGGATATATAAATATATATATAAATGCATGATAAACAAAAAAATAACCCTACACACTTTAAAAAATGGGCTCATTCTTACCAGGTATGGTGATGGCAAAATATCTGGTTGGCCTGAAGACTTTTTGGGACCATTTAATTAGTTAGCGTTAATAATTATCAGTCGGGTTGATCAAGTTGTGTCTGGTCAAACTCAAAATGTATGTGAACATGCCCTGTTGTTTGTTCAGTCCAGAGGGTTTACTCTTTTCTCTGGGTTTACCAGTTCCCCTTTGCCTCACCACTATCGGAGGCTACAGATAAAGAGAGAGACTGCATAACTCTTGTACCTGCAGCATTCCATCAGCTTCCATCTTTTATACCACTGATCTGTGGTATAAAGCTAACTAAAAATTACACATCCAAGCCAGGTTTTGGGGCATGACTATGTAAGTAATTGGTGATCACACAATCCAAAATTTTGGCCCATTCTTAATTTCTCTGCAAACATGTTGTACTGAACATAAAATGTATTTTTGCATTCTTCAGGCCAAATTATTAAGAATTAATGTGCCTCTGATTTACAGCAAATACTCTCTGGGGCTTCCCAAGATATACAGTGATAGAGTTTAAAGACTAGGTTTTGAAAAATTGTTGAATTTAGAAGTATGCACAGACAGGTGCATTCACATATTCATTAAGCTGTTTCCTGTTTTCTGAATCATGAGAGGAAGGTTGCACAGCTCTACATCACAATGCATTTTTGTTCAGAAGAACACATGACAATCATGATGATTCTAGCTGCCAGGTATTGTCTAAAAATCCGGTGAAAGGTAAATTAAGTGGACTTTGACTTTCTTTGTGCCATTATGGGTGCACAGATTAATTCTACAACATGTCTCTTTAAATGTTGCACCTCAATCACTTCTTTGAAACAAATCCAGTTGTATCTGGTCAAGGCAGGAAGCTCATGGATATTTGGGCAAATTGATGTCTATTATACTTTCTGCTGCAGGTTGATCTCGGGGTGTGTAGGAAACTCATAACAGGATGTATGTTTAATCATTGTAGGGGTTATGCTGTGAAATAATCATGGACATGACATGAAAGGACAAGTGTGAATGATGCAGATTGCCCTATATTTAAGCTGGGTGACGTTAGCAAACTACATTAAGTGGCATCAGGGGAATATGGGAATCATCCTGTTACCTGGAATTTAACAACTCACTAAGAAAGTTGTTTAATTTATAGCGAGTTGGACAGGTTTAGTAGTGAGCATTGCATAGACAAATAATCTTGATATTAAGAAGAAGATTTGTTTTATTACACAGTGACACACATACTGCTCTAGGCTCCATGAAACTGACGTTTTATGTGAATACACATTTCTTTATAATGTATGTGTGTGTGGAAACCTTAAAGTGAACTCATACTTCGCCCAGGTCCATTTATTGAGGGCCCAACATTAGGTTTATGTACTGTCTTTAGTTTTTGATAAAGGCACAGGTCTGGCAAGGGAGCAAACCTTCCAACTGTTGCTATTAACGAAATATGAGAAAAGACAATAGAATGTTCTCTATTTATAAAACAGGGAATCCGACATTCCCTCAAACATTCCCTAGTGGAAATCAGTTACTGCCATTCAAACACATAGGAAACGTACCCGCGTCAGATGATTCTCATCAAATATTCTCCCGTCATTCCTGACGAATCAATGGACACTGAACAATTGTAATGAAAGTGAAGGGGAGAGAGCACAGCGGGGTGCCGCTCCGTCGTTCTCCTCCCTCCATGGAGCAGACCAACGTTGTATGTATAGCACTCGTTCATGCATCGTGCAGTCTTTTGTCATCAGGTGACGACATTTATTGTATGTTTGTACCCAGCCTTAGACCTGAAAGATTCCCACGAGGGAATGTTTTAGTAAATGTCTGATTCCCTCTTAAATAAATAGAGCCCAGAGAGTCCTAACCACGCTTTGCAGTGCTAGTATTACTGTATGCAGATGCATTGAATGTTTAATGTACGGTAACTGTTAAAACATTTTTAAATGTGTGTGGATCTAGCTTTAATGAGCACCACAAATAGGATCTGTCTTTGGGTACAATAGTTAGGAAAGTGGAGTAACATGGGACAAGTTTTTAGTATAACAGTATGCCTATAATTTTACACCTTTGCTTTGTGTGTGTCTAACTACAACTTAAAAATTAAAACATTTTGGAATGGCTTTTGCAAATACAAACACTTTATTTGTTCTTGACAAAAGTGCAGACAGAGCAGATGGTTAAGTGTAAGGTTTATACAATGCTATTACATTAGATTTAGAGGGCTTTCTTGTTCCTTTTTGTCTACTTTACCATAAACAGCAGATGCCTCATTGTTTTTTGTCTGTTTCCCAGTGTCTTGTTAACATCCACAAGTGATCAGTAGTTGTATTTTTATCTGCCTATCTGAATGGGCTCAGCACAGAAGTGTTAGGTGACTTCAAGAGGAAATGGGTCAATGTGTTAATGACTCTGCACAGCTTGTGTCTAGCTCAGAATGGAAACATGTGCATCCTACGCCAGACCAAACATGTTCAAGGGGATTAGCAGATATTAGTAAGTCAGACCCAACGTCAGGATTTCCTAGTGATTTCCTTCTGCTGCCTTTCAGAAAGATGCGCATTGAGCCTTCTGTAAATGTCTTTATTATTCAAGTTTTGAAAAGTGTTTTGTTGCCATATTTTTTCTCCTTTTTCTAATCAAAAAGGGGTGCTATGTGCAGATTTGCTGATCTACATCAGACAGCCTCAATTGTTAACATAAAGAGAAAGCAAACCCAAAACTATCCAAAACAAAAAGAATCACACAATCAATTCCGCAGAACAGTCTATCCGTTGGGAGGTTTCTTCCATCGGGTCCTGCGTCGTACTGGTATCTGTCTTTGGGCCGGCGCAGTGGGAGCACCTGACGCTGCCATCTTCTCCTCTCTTCTGGGTTCTTCTTCCTACGTCACACGATGCAGGTGCGAGATCCGGTGACGTAGATTGGGAAAAAGCTGATCTCACTTTGCATGTGTGAGATCGGAAACTTTTTCCTTTTTGATTAAAAGGCTTCTTCTGCGCACCCCCGAGATCCATGTGCAGAAAGAGCCCAAAGAGCCTCCCAGGATGCGTGACATAGGTATCCGGAGAGGAGGCTTTGCGCTCCCATTCTTTCTTGATTGCCTAAGCAATCAGTAAGTGCCTATACCCCTTAAATAAAAGGGTTGTCTACCCTTTTATATAAAGTGAAAATTCTGAGTTTAGGTACGCTTTAATTTACAGGACAAGTTAGGTTTAGATGAAAATTACAAAGCTCCCCTACCTCTCTAACCTACTCCTAACTAACCAGGTATTCACCTCTCTCTGACGTTTACAGTCTTCATTTAGAACTCTCCTTGTTGCTGTATTCACAACCCTTTTTCTATGGACTTGAATGGCCCATAGCTGTAACATTGAAGGAAGGCCCCATTGCAGTCTATATAACTATAGAAGAGGTTCCTTAAAACCTAAAACCTATTTTAGGAGGTTCCCCGATGTTAAAACCGTCAAGAAAGGCCTCCCTAAAGCTTGGAAGGATTTACCCTCTGGACTCCAATGCTAGATCAAAGACTAAGTCACCACTGTGTTGTCCATTTTCTACTCTTCAAATTTTTTTTAACCACCTGCTCAGCTAACCGTTCCATTGCTTGCCATTAATCTGGACAAATAATAAAAGAAATGTTCCAGCCACATTTCCACAATATTGGAACAAATATTTGCATTGTTCCTGTTTTGAGAAGGAATCAGTCTCCCATGTAAAGGTCTTTATATTTTGATAATACAGGTTGTGTTCTGTGGTTAGTAGTATCAGTAGAAGAATAGAACTTTATTATTGAATGGGAACTCTTTTTTTACTGTACAAGTGACCGTGACTCTACTGTGTTCTATGTAAACATTTTTAACTCAGTGTCTGTGGTTGTAGGCCCTGGGCCCTGCTCCCAGATGGTGTTCATTTCTGGATAACCTAACTGAAGAGCTGGAAGAAAATCCAGAGACGACGGTGTATGACGATTACAAGTTTGTCACTAAGAAGGATCTGGAAGATCTTGGTGAGTAATGTTATTTGAAAAAAAATCTAATTTTCATTAATGCATTTAGTTCATGTGCTCTGACCATGTCACATCAAGAACCATCTGGGTCGCAATGTCATGCCTTGCTTGCTATTTTTTTTGTAAGCACTGCTGTGTTTTAATATAGTTTTCTGTAATGGCATCTTAAGATATCTTTATTTTTTTTATATTTAATTTAACAGGTCTTGCACATCTGATCGGGTCTCCCATGCTGCGAGCATATATGCATGGCTACTTTATCGATATACGGTTGTACCATAAGGTAACAGGGATTTCTGTTATCAGGGTATATTTGTGTTCTGTAGAAAGAGTTTGCCATGCAGTACTGCATTGTAAGATTCATATTTTTCTTTGCAGGTGAAAGCAATGGTGAATCCATTTGCCTATGAAGAATACAGAAGGGAAAAGATCAGACAGAAGATAGAGGAAACCCGGGCACAGCGTGTTCAGATCAAGGTAACACACACAACTGGTTACAGTACATTGTGCTGAGCCACTTGCAATGATTTATCTCTGTGGTGCTGCAGATTCCTCAAGATTGTCTGTAAGTCCCCAGCTAGGACAGTGAATAATGTGACGTTGCAGCAGATAGTTACTTCTACTGAAAAAGTTTGTACTTAGTGCCTTGGCAGTTACAGGAAAAGGCAGAGAAGAGGAGTTCTGGGACACTGTGAGCAAAGAAATCCTCACAAAGGCTTTAAATAATTTAAACTGAAGAAAATAATTTTTTTTTTTTTGCAGCTTACCAGTCCTAACATATGATGGCTGTATTAGTTTATATTTTTTAGACTAAGTACATTAGCAGCAAGTACAAAATGTATCTGTTGGCCCTGTTAGAATTGTCATGTCCTTTTCACTTCCTGAACTAAACTGGAAATATAAAACAATGTAATCTTCCTCCTGTAAACTACTATCCCTGCTCTGTAAATTAATAAAGGCAGATATGTTTGGATTCCTGCCTATGTGACATCCATGGCTTCCCCTATAGATACAATGGAGGGTTGAACTTAGCCACCCAGTGTTACAGGGTTACCAGGTGAAAATTAGAAAGCAAAGCTTAAAACAAATATAATTTTAGGGACTGGTGAGCAAGAACTTATTATATTTAGTTTTTGACTTTAAGTGAAATAACTTAGTTACTTGTATCTTTGGGGGTTCCATTTTTTAGATAGGGGTATAGTGACTTTATAAGTATTATTTGGGTATTCAATCGGTGGCCTTCCACCTGCAGGTACAGTGTAACAGCACATAAATATTTATACAGAAAAATAATGGGATATTGCATTTACATTTCTACACAGCACATCTACCCCTTACCATTTTTGTTCTGTTGGTCTGTTATTCATAAGTCTTCTATATTAGATATAACAATGATGGATAGTAGTTTACCGTAAAGTGCAGCATGTTATCTAGGCAGTTTGTAAAAAAAAAAAGATATTAGTAATAATTGTACCATATTTCGTTAATGCTGTGTATGCCAATTTGTAAATTACTAGGTGTGCAGGCAAGGAAAACATGGACAGTTCATGTTTGTGATGATGGAACCCCTTCACATACACATCTGGGAATAAAACATCTTTCTCCGGTGCTGACCAGCTGGCATTATGCATGTTTTAATTCATAATGCAATTGCAACAACCTTGTATTGTGTACCACCTGGGATATATCATGAGATATGCATGCCAGAGCCAAGAAGACATGGTTTAATCTAAATGACATCAAGCCAATACTGTAAAAATCATTTTAGGGTGATCTTTGTTCAAAATTCGGAAAAAGCATGTTCTTTAATGCCTGTAAAGGTGCTGCTATCTATGCGATTTGTGTAATAATATTATTATTAAAGGATGTAAACTATGCCCTTACTTTTTTACAGAAACTACCAAAGGTGAACAAGGAACTTGCTCTCAAGTTATTAGAAGAGGAAGAAGATGAGCAGCCATTGCAGAAGAGGAAACAGAAGGTAATGGTTACTTTCATTAGGCCAGGCAGTCATAAAGCTAAATTTCATGAATACACAGGGTGTGCACCAAAAGCCTTTGAATACCCAGTTATTGCTTTTTAAATGAGCAAATACATTACTATGCAGCACATCTATGCAGAGGTGTGGCAGGCCCATCCACTTCGGGCTGCCTGCAGAAAACTACAGAGGGATCTGATACAAGATCAGTCATGCTATTTTATGCTGTATTGCTAAACTGTTTGTGCAAGAAATACATAGATTTCTCCCAAGATTCAAATAACAGTACACCTTCCTTTTGTATTTAGAATGTATTTTCTTATCCCAGAGTTATTATTATTATTAACCAGTATTTATAGACTTTACCTTCAAAACACAGGATGGAAATGTGTGTCTGTTTTCCTTTGCTTTGAATGAGGAATAGTTGCAGAATGTTACACAATAACAGCATTGCCAATTTCCAGGCAGTGGTATTTATTGGACACTAAAAACTTGTAATGACTGTAAACCTGAAGTGTGAGACTATTTAAAGGGTGTAAATTGTTAGGGTAGAGGGCGACAGCTGTTTTTCTCCCCCTTCCTCCTGTAGAGCAACATTCCATCAAAGTTTCATTCATAGTCCATGTACAGCGCTGCGTAATACATTGGCGCTATATAAATACTGTTTAATTTTAATAATAATAATTGTTGAATTTTAGTTTAAAGTATGCCGACATCTGTAAAGCCCATCTACATTCTCACTGACAAAGATGCAATAGTACTTATTTAAATGATAAAAGCTAGATACGTTTATTACATACATTTTTTTGCATTGTATTTATTCTGTGCATTTGTTTTATTCTATGACCCCAGTATTGTCCTAGGATAGTAATTACTTCTTTCTCTAGTGGTAGTGAAATGATCTAAGTTGCTATCTATGTATGCTAAGTTAGCTGTAAGCGCAATTTGTTTGTTGTGGTTTTAAAAAATAAATCTTTTATACGGAAAATGTGTTCGACAACACTTGGGATGGTTGGGATCTTTAGTAGCAGTAGAGATGTAGTCACTCAGGCTCCTGAATTGGAATCTCTCATTTCGAGCATAGCTAGCAATTTTGTGTATCGGGCAGATGCTGATGAAGTCTATGCTGCATATATTTTTAGCATTTGTCCTATACACTGGCTTGTTTCCTTTATAAGAGTTATAGGAACTTAATTCCACATTATGGATATATTTATATAATATAATAATAATAAACAGGATTTATATAGAGCCAACATATTACACAGCGCTGTACATTAAATAAGGGTAGCAAATAACAGACAGTTACAGACAGTGACATAGTTAGGAGAAGAGGACCCTGCCCCCAGGAGCCTACAATTTAGGTAGGGGAAGTCTCACACAATATATACAGTGGAACCTTTTAGACCTTTCTATGGTCCTTGTAAGGACCTCAGTCGATGGCTTTCAGTATGTAAATGCAGCATGGTTTTATCATCATTTTGAAATTTTTCTCTGATCAGACTAGTGTCAAAGAGAGGCAATTTTAGGCTAAATGTTCTCTTTTACTTTTACGCTTTTATTATATCTTTCTGGTCGAAAAATATTAAAAAAAAATTTGATAGGACTAACCACCTCCCTTTTTTTTTATTTTAGAAAATGACAAACATACTTAGTGACGACCGATTTAAAGTCATGTTTGAGAATCCAGACTTCCAAGTGGATGAGAAGAGTGAGGAGTACCGGCTGCTGAACCCTCTTGTGTCTAAAATCAGCCAGAAGAGGAAAAAGAAGCTGAAAGAAATGGCAGAGTTGGAGTCCAAGGGACAGGTGCAGTATAGACACTTTTCATACCTCACATAATGAGATGCCTGATATAGCTTCTGTATTTGTTGTAATAGAATGTTGTACTGTGCCAGCTATCCACAGAAAGGGATCTTGTAGGTTTGTGTTAAAGATATCTGTTCATTTCCACTCATTGCCCATTATATTAACACAATTTAAAGTGGACCTGTCAACTACACATATCAAAAGCATCTATTTTTTTGTCCCACTTTGTAAATATATAGTCAGATGACTGCACGCATGGCTAATACTGCTGCATATTTTTCCTTATGGAAAAGAATCTCATATTTGTAGTTTCAAATAAGGTTAAAGAATGCCTTTGGAATGTGCTGGAACAACCACTTGCAATCCTTATTGTGAGTTCATGTGACATAGGATTATTTTTATTAAAGTTGCAGCTTTAAACATATTTAAAATGGCTTTCAAATGAATGAATATGGTAAAGCCGTATGAGATTTTAGAAATTTGGTCTACTATCTATTTTAAATAAAATCCCCGGCCTGATGGCTGTTTTGTTGGCAGTTTGGTAGCATCTATAGATAATTGCCTCTAAAAATATAACCCAAAGAAAAGCTTGGTGCAGGTGTTGCCTCTTCTAAGGAAGAAGTTTTAAATATCTCTGTCCCACTTGAACTGATGAGTTTTATAAATAGTCTGAAGCGCGTAAAACCATTTGCAAGATTGTCATTCATTTCTAATTGTGTCTCCAGGAGGAAGAGGAAGAGCCAGAAGGAAAGCCAAGTGATGCAGAGAGCTCAGAATCTTCCGATGATGAAAAGGCATGGGTCGAAGAGGTCAGGAAACAGCGCAGGCTGCTACGCCAAGAGGAAAAAACCAAGAGGCAGGAAAGAGAGAAAGAAGATCAACAAACTGCCCTCCAGCCTCAGTTTTATGAGATAAAAGCAGGAGAGGAATTCCGCAGCTTCCAGGATGCCGCAAAGAAGCAAAAGTTGATGAGGTAGGTGTGAGGACGTGCCTAATTATCTGTCCTCTTCTGACTTCCAGCTAAGCGCCTTAGCACTTGTGGACCTCAAATAACCTGCACTGCCCACCCATTACTGGCCTACCTATGAAAATAATCGATGGCTGGGTTTGTGTTCTATTCAGACCTTGAAATAAGTCTTAGAACCCCTTACCTCTATACTTGTTCTGGGTCAAGAAAGCATTTACATCAAAGCATCAGAATAACAGCCTGAAAAGTGGTGTTTTTAAAAGGCAAGTTCAGCAATGGCAACCTGCATTCATTTTACATACTAGTGACCCTTAAAAATAGGATTCTCTTGTGAAATTATTGGGGCTGGCTATTAAAATAAAAGGCCAGCTTATAAAGCAGAGATTTTGCTTTGCTGCAGCCATAGCACTGCTTTAAAAAACAAAAAACAAAAAAACACATGAGCCCAATTATGATTCATAGCATCAGGACTCGAGAGCAAGTTAAGTCACAAACAAAATGGAGCTTATTCTGCAGCATTTTGCAGCAAATACAACATGGGATATATGGGCGAAGTTGTGGAGTTTTTTATCATTCATATTGTCTGGTTTTCTAACACTTAATCCTGCCAACATACATTAAAGAATACAAAAGCGAAAGCATATGGGACTTTAACGGCAGTAGATATTGTAAAAATTATCATAAATCTTTAATTTCCTTCATTAAACACAACATTTAAAAGATACATGCCTCTTTCCCTATTCCAAATTTTAGGAAGAGTCTAACTGACATTGTAACATACATGGGCTAGATGTAATGTACACATTACATAAGTTGAGATCATCCAACGCATTTCGCAGACTATGTCTGCTTCCTCAGCGATGTAATTCGTACAGCTAGTAGATGTATCAGCACTACAACATGATACAAAAAAACAATAAATATAGTTTCATTGTATACATAATTTCTTCAACATCACCAATTTGTTCTATACAAACCAAAGGTTGTGGAGTTGTAAAGCTGTGGAGTTTTCACCATTATGTCTGCTGGAGAATGATTAGATATTAACTTTCATTTATAACTTTACCCTTAATGGAGCATTTGCCAAAAACAACCCATCAGGTCTCATTTTGTTTTAAATGATGGCTAGTATTCAGATAAAATTGTTTCAGAATGTGTATTCTTTATGTAATTTAAGCAGTGGAGCTGTTACTACATGGAGAGGTCACTATTTGGTCTTTACATTTTCAGCATAATTCCATTATTGGAGCCCTTTCATAAAGCATTTGCAGGCCACAAAAAAAAACACTAGAAGCCTGGGTGTCCTAATGGCAGCACTGTCTACTGTATGCTGTATCCAGCATATGACGCAGGACCAGGAATACGAAATTATTCTAACTGCACTAGTTGCCCACTTGCTCCAGGTTTATTATTTAGAAAACATTAAGACCAGGGACAGTTTTATGTTCTGAGTTGTATACAAACTAAAGTCTGTTTACTAATCTATCATAAGCAAGATCATCCAAAGTTAGATTACAACCCAACTGTTGTACTATATAAGGCATGCAGACCATGATATTTGACTCTATGTTTGCAATTCTGGTAACGCTGATTACAACCCGTCTTGTAATGGTAGAAGCCATCTTATCACAAAACATCTGGGTGCCAAGGTGTATGCAGAGGCTGTAACATTAAATCAATATTCGTCCCACTATCATTATTCCTGTGCAAGGCAGAGATATAAAGGCTGCAGTGTTTAGAAACTGAATTCCAGCTCTTTCAATAGACACTTGTCCCTTTACCTGTGTGTGCTGAGACATATTATTCAAGTACGTTTACTAAGTGAAAGTGTCCCGTGTGTGAAAAGCACAGGAATAAACTAATCTAAATAAATGTAAACTACATTTGTTGTGTGTATGCACAGAGCTTTAGGTTAAAGAATACTATATAGTGTCTTCCTTCAGAATTGCATACAGTTGGCTGCGTGTAAAGAAATATTTCCTCGAGGACAAGAACATGACTCTGATAAGCATCTTATACTTTCATACTGGGAATGTTGTCAGACTTGGTATATAAATTATACCTGAGAAATACATAAATAAAAGCGCTTGTAGAATTTTTGTTATCACCCAGCAATGCCTGATAAGGTATAGATATTATCACATGAAATAGTTTGTGTGCCTGCAGGGATAGGTTAGATATACATCCCAACACATATCCAAACCCAAGAACAAACATTCAGAATATTGCAGCTGCCTTATTTCAGCCTAGAAATAAAAAAATTGACATCACCTTTTGACTTTTCCAGAAATCCAATGCTTTTATAACTCCCTGTGGACTAAAATCTCTTTCTTATGATATGGTCATAAGAATAGTGGTCTAAATCTGGATTGATCGGCCTAGAATGGGAACACTTCTTTTTTAGTGATAAAGTAGAATGCATGAGCGTTATCACCAATGAAAAGGAAGTGTGTTAGATGGATCACTTGGGTAAAAGAAAAATTAAAAATAGAAAAAGAAAACCAATGCAGCCACCACATCTAAGGACTATTAATCTGTAGTATATTACATTTTTGAGTGTGGGTTTGGATTCTTCAATACTTTGTGCTTGTAATTTATGATGTGGGTAATATAAACTTGGATCTGTTTCCTTGTACATGCTGAAAGGCTATTAAGATAAAGGAATTCCAACCATGAGATAACCGGTGAACTACAAACATGTTTATTTTGTTGCTTTTGAATTAACATAACTGCAGCTTACATTGCCTCTGTCTTCGTGGGTTGAGCTTTTTCTTAGAGAATCCTTATCTGAATAGATAGCATGAATTTTTATATGCACAGAGTAAAGTAATAAATTTGTTGCATAACATGTAGGCAATTAGTAATGATCTTGTGATCTGTCTGGCACATTAGCCTTTTTCCTAGAAAAGACCAGTTAGTCACCTTTAATACATGAACTTACCTTGTATCCTTACCCAAAGAATGCCGTCATGTGATCAGTGACATCATTAACAGAGATTGATGTCTAGTTAGTAATCAATGGAAAGTTCAAGTCATTCCAGAAGCTCCGGCCTTGGGCATGTATTGTGGTTTATTGTTACTGAACGGAAGAAGGGTTATCTGTCAACAGGGTTTGGAAGTACATCGAAATGCTGAGGAGTTTCCACAGCATTGACATCAGTATGTTCTCCTTCTTCTTTTACGTAACCAGTATTATTATTTGCGATGCAATGTAACACAAAGTGGAAGTGATTATCAGTCATGATGTAAAATTTCATTGCTGATGATTCTAGTTTCTTATCCGGTCTTCCTACCACAGAAGTCCTGGTCTGCAGGGGAATAGGAGAAGCTAATCTTAAAGTCAAATATAAGTACTTAATATGCATTTCCTATTGAAACCAGGGTCTCAAATACATTAAAGTGTAGGAAGTTAGGGTGTTTATAGCCTAAATCAGCATTTCATGACTTGTTTAACCTTGGGGAATCCTTTAAATAACTGCCAGGTCTTCAGGGATCCTCTTCTATACTTACTATATCCACAGCTCACAATATATTAGTGTGGTGGTCAGTGGACAAATGGTTCTTGCATTCCTGGCCATAGGAAGGAATTCCTTCCTTACTGATAAAATATTATTGGTTATCAGTGACTGCACAAATTGCTTAAAGAACACCTAGCAAACTCTGGAGGAATCCTGGTTGAGAAACACTGGCCTAAAAACATTGCTAGTAAAACCATAGAATCACTTATTGTAGTTTAGGGAGATACCTGGCGAAGATAGAAGTTGTGGTTAATTTATTGACAGGTCCACCTGCTAGTGAAATCTTGAATTTTAGTTAATTCTTATACAATAGGTAACTATATGATAAGCCAAACGTCTAACCGTCTGCCACTATAGGGACAAGTTCATTATAAAATAGCTGTTTAGGGCTGTCTCTGCTACTAATTTTGATTTGTCATAAAAATGTAGATTTAACTTGGAGTTGTTTTTTAATCTCTCACAATGTTGATGTTTCCTGACGTTCTATTACTGATTTACCTGCAAAAGGATGTTGGCAAATCACTTACAGAAAAGTTATATTCATTGAATAAATGGTCATCTTCAAGAAGGCAGCACTGCGGAAGCAACCTCATCTTGTTCCTCTTTTACAGTACAGTTTTTGCTAGCACTCATTGCATTTTAATGTGGGCGGATATAAATTCATGCAATGAGCGTTTGAAGTGGAAGGACTATTACTTTCTATTTCCCCATTTTTAGATATACTCTTTTTATATACAATGTATGCAACCAAGCCAGGGTTGGCCTCATGTGTTTCATAATGTCCTAAAGAATCAGTTTATTATTATTATTATTATTATTATTATTAAACAGGATTTATATAACGCCAACATATTACGCAGCCCCCATATCTGCAAAGAGATGCAGCAGAAGAGGAGAGGTGGGAAGGATGGATGAGTCTGGCTGCAGCATTCATAATAGATTGTAGAGGAGAGAGTCGGGTTAGTGGAATACCAGAGAGGAGGAGGTTACAGTAGTCAAGACCAGAGATAATAAAGAGCCATGTATCTTGTATGGTGGTGGTCTCAGGGTCAGTTTACTCAGAATAGTAAGTTTTGGGTTAAAGTAGGAGTATTGAACTGGCTTTCCCTGTCTTTCAAGGATTCTGGCAATGGCCAATGACCTTGGCGGCCTTGAGGGTTCCTAACTTGCCTTGAAATTGGTGTAGGTTCTGTCATTTCAAACATGATGACCCTTTAAATGTGTGTCCACTCAGAACCCATAACCTGGCCAGGTTCATTCACCCACTATTTTGTATAATGATTGAGACCCCTAGTGCAATAATTTTCTTAAAACACCACAGCTCTGACCTCGTAGATCAGGGGTGTCTAAACTTTTTGCAAAGGGGGCCAGATTTGGTGAGGTGAAAATGTTTAGGGGCTGACCATTCAGCACGCACCCTTAGTTAGTGTTGGCGTAGTCTGCACTGCTCCCCCACAGCACAGGCCCACCAGGGTGATGCAAGGGATTTCCTGTCAGTGTGTCTGTGTGGGCTCCGTGCAGAGCACGTTCTTGGAATCAGAGTGAGGGTGGTCCATGCGGGTCCCGCACAGCTATACTATATCACTATAATGATGTAGGGGATTACCTGTGCACTCATGGGGACTCCAATCCAGTGCCCGCCAAGTAGCCGGCCGATAATTGCAAGGCAGTTGGCATCAACTCCAATGAAATATAAAATAGCTTTTTTTGTATGCATGTATTTTGTACTGTGGTCAACAATGCTGGCAGGACGCATATTATTGATTTTATGACAGAGGCTGCGAACCGGGGAAATCTTAACACGGGCCACAATTGTCCCCCAGGCCGGTCTTTGGACATGCCTTGCCGTAGATAAACACATTTTTGTTAGTAATAGGAAATATGTTCTAAAGGAAACAAAGTTATTGTGAAGGTTTTGGTGTTTTTCAAACAGGACTGATCTAGAAACATGATCCAGGGCACATGCCCGAGATAAAGCATACGCGGAAGGAGCTCTCTTGAAATGTAAAACAAAGTGCCCTGGAAAATGTTCCTAGATCAGTCCTGTCTCTTCCACTCCCAACGTCACTTCCTGCCACAATGATTCTTATGTCCCTGCTTGTGCCTTATACATAAAGCCTTTTTGTGCTTTAACTGGCAGTTTCTTGAACGAAAGACTTTTGTGACATGTTAATTCATTTTTGCAACCGGTACTCTTTCTGAGGCTTTAACTGCGTTCACACGTGCAATAATTGTCCTTTCCTACGACAAAAGACTGCACAATGCATGAATGAGCGTTGTACATACAGCGCCGTTCTGCCCTTTGGGGAGGGAAGGGGGAGATCAACGGAGCAGCACCCTGCTGCTCCCTCTCCCATTCACTTTTTTTGCAATCAAAGTCGTCCATCCTGGTGGATTCATGAACGACAACGCTTTACTTACCAGATTCTTGTCCAATATCAGCCCTGAGCCAATTATTGGACGAGAATCATCTGACGTGTCTACGTCAAAAAAGCTGCATGTGTTGAAGTGCATGAGCAACATATTGACATAACAAGCTTGATGCATTCCCTATGGATGCATCAGGATGCTTTGCTTTGAATAATTTCTGATATGCCATGTTGAAATTTAAGCCAAACAAGCTTCCATGGTGACTCCACAATTGCTTTCAATTGAAAGCTTTGGCTGTTTGTTCCATTTGGAGTTTGCTGGGAGGCAGTAGAGACAAAAACTAACTTGCAGAGCTCTCCACATTCTACATATTTTAGCTATTTAGGACACATAGATCCCAATTTCTGTTCAGCTAGATGAAACACAAAGGGGGATAACAAAGGAGACTGAAGATGGAGGGGGTGGTCATTAATGGTCAGGGTAAATTATTTGCCTTTAAGTCCTTGCTAGACCTACCTATGCCAGCATTTCCTACAGCATTCAGTAAATGATCTATCCAAAAATTCTTTCCTAAATTTACCTCCCTGGTTAGCTGTATTTACTACATACATTACTCCCCTGATAAGCTCGTCATATTCCTCTGACATTGCATAGAATCTCCTTATAATATTTGTAAGATGACTTTGTATTGACAGGTAATAATAAAAAGTAATGACAGGGACATGAGCTACTCAGAAACATTAACACATTTTAGAGTTTAACTATGCATCAGATTTCTGCTTTGATCATGTTGTATATTTCATGATCAAGTTCAGTAACATTAGACAATAATTTCATGGTTTTGTCACACCCCTAATTTCTGTAAGTTTAGGTATTGGAGTTTTTATTATAATTATGAGGGATCCTGGGAGATTTTGCTTACTATAAAAAAAAGTTACATTGACACAAAATTATTTAACAAATTTTAAGGCCTTTTTGGTTGCACTTTATCTTTTTGGATAGTTTCAGTGTCATCCTTCTTACTTTGTTTAGTTTTGTTGGAACATCCTGACCTTGTTTTTTTTTTATGGTCAAGTGAAAGTGTTCAAGTTGTAAATCAGATGAACCGAATGACTACAATTACTGTTCTTCAAAAATAGTATTTGGCCGGCTGGTAAAAGCATGAACATTGGGCGCAATCATGTTGTGTTTTTGTTAAAATGTAGGTCATTTGTTGATGCAGAAATAATTACCAAGAATAGGCAGATGGGAAACAAATGAGTGTGTTATGCAGAAATACAGAATTAAACTGCTCACACGGCTTTGCTGATTACTAACCTTTTATGTGTTCTGTAAAAGGGGTTCATCATTCTTATTACTGGGCTGTAACCGGAAACTACATTATATCATATAAGAGATTCATAAGAGAGGTTCATAAAACACTTGCTTTAGAGGCTTTCTCTGACAGATCTATCTGTTATTGGGGCATGTTTTATTAAATATCTCCAAGGCTGGAGAGGATACACTTTCATCAGTGAAGCTGGGTGATCCAGCAAACCTGGAACCATTTGCTAACAAGTATTTTAAATCCTGAACCTGATCCATTCTGATTGTGTATGGTATGTCTTCAATTCTGCCTGCCAAATTTCAGCCGTGTATCCAATTATTTTCCCCTGCAATCCCCATCTGATTGTGTATGGTACGTCTCCCATTGTAGATGAATTTATTGCACCAACTTTAATCTCCCCATAGATTTATCTATTCACTATCCCTCAGTTCCAGCACTTTGATCTTTATTGTCCTGCCAACCCCTCCCCTACCCAGGTTCAACTGATATCCCAAATTCCTTGTTACTCCCATCAGTCCATACATATTAGGGGCCCAAAGCACTTCTATTTAAACAATAGGCAAGGTCATGTGCCCAAATCCTAAGTGCCAAAATTATAAGTGCAATGGGAATTATTCCAGGGAAAAGATGCAGAAATTGGAACAGATTTAGACATACTTTTTTACTCTGCAAATTCCATGTTCTGCCTTTGGACTGATTCATCCACCTGGACTCCCAACACACCTCTACTGCTGCCATTCTGAACTGCTATTTCACCAAGCCATCTCTGTGAATGACTCACCATATTTCACTCCTGGAACTCAACACGCTTAGAAGCCTCACTACCACACATATTACAGGACCTGCTCTCATGGACCTCAGTTTGCCACATAGTTTATTGTACTCATAAGGTTCGCAAATATCTGCTAAAATGTATTATTGACTTGGCACTCTCTTTGCTGGCTCTATCCCCCCTCCTCCCCAATCTGATAACTCATTGTCTCTCTGCTCCTTCACCCTCCTGATTTCTGTCTCTGCTCCTGCACTTTTTTCTGGTACCCAACCCTGGTCCCCCGCACAGCATCTCCCTTCCATATACTCTCAGCAAGACACTCCCTTCTCCTAACCTCATCCCCATTCACCCTACCCATAAGTTCTTACCCCCTCTCTCTGGCAGTCTATGGAATGCCTGATCTGTTGGCAATGAATTAACCTCCATACACAACCTTCTCCTTTCTAAATCTCTGAACTTTCTGACTCTCACTGAAACTTGGCTTTACTCCTCTGGCTCTGCCTCTGCTGCTGCTCTCTCCTATAGAGACCTGCACTTTACATATACACCTAGACTTAGCAACAAAGTAGAAGGGGGTGTGGGTCTCCTTCTCTCACCTAACTGTACATACGGAGTCTTTCCTACCCCATCCTCTCTCATTTTTCACCTCTTTTGAAGTCCACTCTGTCCGTCTCTTTAGCCCATTACCCTTCATTGTTGCTGTTGTCTACCGTCCCCCAGGCCCAGTCTCACAATTTTTGGATAACTTTGCCCCCTGGCTCCCACACATTCTTTCCCATAACCTGCCCACCCTCATCCTCGGTGACTTTAATGTTGCAGTGGATGAGCCCAACCATCTTTCCTCAGCCAAACAGCTCCCGATTACCTCCTCATTTGGACACAGAACATAAACGGCCCCACACACATAGCCGGACACAATTTAGACCTGGTATTTTCTAAATTATGCAACCTCACCCTCCTTGACAAGTCGCCATTTCCCCTTTCTGATCACAACCTTATCACCTTCAACCTATGAAACTTTTGCCCCCCTTTGCCACACCCCAGACCTGGTCAATGGCAGATAGATATCTGTAACCTCGACCACAACCTATTCTCAAACTGCCTTGCGTCCCTAAACCCCAAATCTGGCCTCAGCGCTGACTTCATGGACTACACAGCCAAGCTACAAAGCTTTAACACAGAGCTCACTGTCACCAAGCAAAATTACTTCTCTGCTGGTATTTCCTCTCAAGCTCCCAATCATGCAACTTCTTTTTAATAATTGACTCCCTCCTAAAGCGCACACCTGCCCCCCCACGACAACCTTCACTGCCGAAGACATTGTCACCTACTTTAGAGAGAAAATTGACAAAATCAGACGTGTCTGCTCCCCGGGCCACTACAACCATATCCACCCCTTCCACCTGTAAATCATCACTGGGTTCCCTCAGCCCTGTTGCTGTGGATGAATTTTCCACTCTTCTCTAATCATCTCCATTCACTACCTGTCCGCTTGCCCCAATTCCCTCTGATCTAGTCTGCCCATTCTGATCTGATCTACTACGTGCCCATTCCTCCACCCTGGCCCCCGCCCTATCCTGAAGAAACCCTCACTAGACCCGTCACTACCCTCTAGCTTAAGTCCTTTACTCATATGTCTCCAAACTTCTTGAACGCCTTGTCTACAAATGATTTATTGTTTACCTGAGCACCAACTCTCTCCTTGACCCTCCCCAGTCTGGTTTTCGAGCTGCCCATTCCACTGAAACAGCCCTTACAAAAGTGACCAATTAGAGCTAAGTCTTAAGGCAACTTTTCCCTCCTCCTTCTCCTTGATATTTCCTCTGCTTTTGACACTGTTGATCACCCCCTTCTAATACAAATCATGCACTCCATTGGTATCTGTGACACTGCTCTCTCTTGGTTTACTTCCTATCTGTCTGACCACTCCTTTCAAGTTTCTTTCAATGGTAATTCCTCCTCACCCACTCTCCTACCTGTTGGTGTTCCGCAAGGGTCAGTCCTTGGACCGGTTCTCTTTTCTCTGCACACCTCCTCTCTGGGTAGTCGCATATCCTCCTTTGGCTTACAGTACCATCTGTATGCTAATGACACTAAAATCTATCTGTCCCCCCCTGACCTGTCTCCCTCAATTCTGGATAAGGTTTCATGCTGCCTGTCAGCCATCTCCTCATAGATGTCTGACCGATTCCTGAAACCCAATCTGAATAAAACAGAACTCCTCATCATCCCCCCTCAAATTCCAATCTCCCCCTGACATACTGTTAACAACACTGGTATTCGGCCCTCCCCTCAGGCATGTTGTCTTGGTGTCACCTTTGACTCGGCCCTCTCATTTACCTCCCATATTCAGAACATTTCTAGGTCCTGCCACTTTCATCCACGCAACATCTCCAAAATCCGCCCCTACCTGTCCCCTGAGACCACCAAACTCCTTGTACACACTCTTATCATCTCTCATCTGGACTACTGTAACCTCCTTCTCTCTGGTATTCCACTAACCCGACTTTCTCCTCCACAATCTAATAAGAATGCTGCAGCCAGAGTCATCCTTCCCTCCGCTCCTCTTCTGCTGCCTCTCTTTATAGTTCTCTTCATTAGTTTCCTCTTCACCTTGGAATCACATTCAAGCTCCTGTGCTTTGCCTTCAAATCCCTCCACAGTTCTTGTCCCACTTACCTTTCTGACCTGGTAAAAAAAATACTCCCCCAGCCGCTCTTTCCGCTCCTCCAACAACCTACTAACGACTTTCTCACACATAACCTCCTCACACGCACGGCTCCAAGACTTTTCAAGAGCTGCCCCAACTCTCTGGACAAGTCTTCCCTGTCCTATTCGGCTTGCTCCTACTTTCTGCTTTTTTTTTTTAAGCCATTTTTTTAAACTTGCCTACCGATCTTCTTCTGTCTTTTGAAACCATCACTACTTCCCACCACTACATATCTCCCCTCCTATTGTGTGCTTATTACCCTACCTACTGGATTGTAAGCTCTTCAGGGCAGGGTCCTCGCCTCCTGTGTCACTGTCTGTATTCCCAGGCACATTGTTTTGTATTTTGTGAGTATTAGAAATATTTTTATGTGTTTGCAGGATTGATTGGGATGTGTAGTTGTAGTAGTATGGGAACTGGTGGTCGTGAATGTATCCCATACTTGCAAAATATTCCTTTTAAGCTCCGTGGAACAACATTGGTTTTACGTATTTCTATTTTTTTTCTTTGCCTGCCATGTAAATAAGTTTTTTTTCTCCAACAAGCAAATATGCTGTGCCTAATCCTCTGGCATCTAACCATGAGTTGTGGGCGGCGTGACCCTTTCTTTTTGTGGGGATGGCAAGTCTTGGCTGAGTGAAGCACTTGTTTATTAGGCTGTAGAAGAAGCAGACAGTGTGTGCTCTTTGTGCTTTCACTTGTGATGAATGATTGTCTGAGTGATCTGAAATCAGGCCGGAAAAGAGCGGATATGTGTCCCGCCACTGAAATTCATTCTCATAGAGAAAATTAGAACGTGGAGCTGGAATTCCTTATTACAAAAAGCATTTCATAAATTAATAAAAGGGGAAAACAAGGTGATGGCATTGAGCAGACACATGACAGAATAGGAGCCCAGCACACAATCTGGAGGGCACATAGAATTAAAAGCTTAGTAACCAATATTGTACAAAGGCAAACTTAGGTGCTTGAGTTTGTTTCAGCTTTTTTCTTGCAGAAGGAACAGACTATGTCTCTTCTACAATAAAACAAACGTATCCGCCTTATGTATTTTTTGAACACTCACCTCTTCTTGCTTCTTTGGCATAGCCCACATGTTTATCGGGTCTTATTCTGAGATCACGATCTTTGGGAATCTTGATTGGCCAGGCCAGAATGATGTAACTCCTACACATGTGCACGGAAGGTCATTCATTACCAGCAGCCAGCTATACATAGTTAGGTTGAAAAAAGTCCATCAACTTCAAGCACTAGGAAAAGAACAATATCCCAGATAAAAAAGCCTATGGACATAGTTGATTCAGCGGAAGGAAAAAAAACCCAGGTACATTTTGCTCCAACGAGAAAAAAAAATCCTTCCTATGTTAGAATCATACACCACGTTGCATGTGCACAGCTCTGTGAACATTTCAGTGAAGACTGCAAACAGGCAGGAAGGTTTGTTTTATTGTAGTAAAGACATAGCTTGTCCCTACTGCAATAAAGACCCTACATACCTGCAGTTTCATTTTTAGGTGTACTTCAACTTTTAGACACTTCTCAGTAATTCTGCAAACTTGTGTGAGTTTAAAAAAAGAAAAACTAACGAGAAGAAGTACAGATGATATACAGCGTGGATGCAAAAGGAGACAACCTTGAAGTTTTTTCTTTAGCTTGACCCTTTTTATCCATACTTCATTTATCCATTCTACTATATTACTGAAAATTGCAGGGTTTGAATGAGGCCAGGAATGGTACCCATAGAAAGGACACTACAAAGGTTGTATAAGGTGATTTATTACAATATGTCGTTCATGAATTCACAGTCTTTCATCCTTTGTGGTGTTCTTGAAAGTATAGTGCTTGCATACTTTTTTTTTTTAAACCTTTCTTGAAAAAAGGGCTACATTTAAAACATAGATAAATGTTAAGTCAACTCTATGTGGTTTACAGTGACTAGGTTCACTTGCTTCCTGCAATGATGTATAATGCCAGGATCATAGAGGAAGATAACATGAACGTGTTATTTCTGAACAAGGCTGCATAGAACTCATTCAAGTTGCTGAGGCTTTTTTAAACCATCTACTTTTAGATGATGCTCAGTTGACACCGTCCAAGTTTTCAGTGCCTACCAAATTAATGTCACAAGTAATGATCACAGCAAAGAATAACTGGTCAGCAGCCACATTCTTATACCAAGCAGGAGGGCTCCAGTCTGCCAGCCTTTGCCCGCGACTGATCTCCAGCCATGCTAAGCTCCCTGGTTACAGAAAACACAGAAGATGTTTGTACAAGGATTTAGCAGGAAAGTCAGAGCTCATGGCAGAAAGTTCAATCAAACCAATTGTCTTACAGCCGCGGTAGGGGGATTTCAGATATTTATAGGATAGGTCTGTCCGATAAAGCAGAAAACCTTTGGCTCATTAACAGTTTAAGGCTTGTTAAGTATGGCATTAAAATAGCTTGACCTACCTCTCTTAGGATAATATGGCACAAAGCCCCATGCCCATGTGGGAAGCCCTATATGAAAGCTTCTACGTCTGATTTATAGACTACATTTCTGATAAGCTGAACTAATTTCACTGAATTGTAGCAGAAGTAATATGAGGTGGAATAGCAGCTTCCATCTGATTCTTATTATACTGCTAATCTCCGATAGACTTTCTATACCAAGCATGGGCAAACTATAGCCCATTGGGCTTTTTAATCCGGCCCTTCAAATGGTGCAAACAGCCATCACTAGGTGCGCAACGGAAATTTCCAATTATTTTGTCTTGCATTCAACACAAAATAACTGTATTGAATGCAATACAATGGACTTTTATATCTCAAAGCGGTACATTGTCTTTCATGAAAATTAATTTTACAGTATAATAAAGTTTGTAACACAAAATCATGTCAAAGTTTGATATTACATTTATTTTTTTTTTTTAATTTTTTAATTTTTATTTTTTGACATGATTTTTTGTTTCAAACTTTATTATACTTATATTCTTATACAATTATATTATACTGTAAAATAAAATTTCAATAAAAACAGTGTTCTGCTTTTAGACTTGTAAAAAAGGACAGAAATGAACCACCCAGGTAGTTAAACAACAATAAATGCTGTTGTATAAAGCAGAGTAAAAAAATTGGACAGTTCTGTTAGGAAAATATGGCAGCTGAGACTGTAAACCACCCATACCTAAGGAATATTCAGACAGACTGGTCATAAGGGGAATAAGTTGTAAAAACCAGTTTATATCCTGTTTTGTCCCTGTTCTGACCTCCTTCCCCTCGGCTTTCTTTAGCAGTAAACACAGTGAGTGCAGGAGATTGGTTTAATCATGAACATCTAATCACCTTCTAGTGTCCATGAGACAAGACAAGAAGCAACCTAAGCTGGCTGTTACAAGAGACAGCAGCTATGCACAGAACCATACTGACCCTTGCAGAAGTGTCAGTGATTGAAAAGATGCATCAGACATTTGCAGCAGGGGCTGCTGGAAATAGAAGGGTAGAACCTGGTCTTTTGTGGAATAGTCATGGTGTGCCAGTATTGGGCTACACTATAAATGGATTTAAAGAAACTTGTTATAAAAGAAATAATAATTGTATTTTTGCTCCCTCCTGTCATGCTGACACTCCTGCTTCAATACTTGAGTCATTGACCATTTTTAATGCTCAGACAGAGGTTGTAATGCGGTTACTTCTTCCTCATTCCAGCTAGTGGCTCCCTCAGGTGAGATGCTCTACCTTCAGCATCTCAATACGGAATAAATGGGGACTATCCTCTGTTAAATTTGAAAACTCTGATTAAGAACTGTGGCCAGCAATATTTAATGATCCAACCTGTTGCAACCTTTCAGTGTGAGCTGCAGCTTATCAACTCGGCTAACTTTAAGATTGAAAAAGAAACAGAATAGACAAAAGAACCACTGTATAATAATCATCACAATCCTGCAAGCAGAGCTGTTAGACTGCTCCTGTGTTTAGAACAAACTTCCAAACATTTCTAACACTATTTTATTAGCTTCTTCTACAGTTATACAGGAGATTTTTTTGGTACCCCGGTACAGCAAACTAGCATTCTCCATTATAAAACAGAACCAATACATGATGCTTGAAAAAACACTTACTGAAATAATCCCCTTGAAAACTATGTATTGTTCTATAAACCTGAACTACAGATAAGTACCGATAGTCCCTGGCTTAAGGACATCCTACATGCAGACGACTCCTAGATACGCACAGGGTTTTCCCTGCTCGCTTGTGGGCAGAAGGAAGGCTTGGAGGGGGGAGGGGCCAGTTTGCATGACTTGCAGAAAAAATCTTTTGCTAAACACAGCTGAGGTTGTGGGTGATCTTAGGGAGGTAAGCTCTTTCTGCAGCCTCTTGTAACTCTTTTTAATGACCAAGACAAACTCTGCAGTTTCTTTTTGCATATCAAAGCACAGCTTGCTGCAGAAGTTAATGAATGTCTAGGTTTTTTTTTTGTTTTTGTTTTTTTTGCTTTGTTTATGATTAGCTCACAGTGAGGATTTTATACAGTAACTGACACCACGCTGCCTAATAATATGTTAAGACAAACATCAGTCCTAATTTCATTTATTATAAATATGTACCTGTTCCGACTTACAAACAAACTCATCTTAAGAACAAACCTACAGTCCCTATCTTGTATGTAACCCGGGGACTACCTGTATTTGACAGCCATATTTGACATATCTTAATATGGGATAAGTAAAGGCATGTTGGGGAAGAGGAATTTTTATTTATTTTTAAAAATACCATTTTTATTTATTAATAAAAAATCTAGAAGTGACTATAATAAAGAAAAATACAGAAACAGATTAAAGGAAAGGGTGGTATTCGAGGAGAGCTGTAATAAACATTACAATTTAACCTTAAGCAAATATAACAGTGCCAGTCGTGACATTGTAAGCACATTGTACAATATAAAAGAAAACAAAGTAGTCAAAGTGTGGAAAGTGGATAAACATAGAAGACTGTGCTCCAGACAAGCCACAGTAAAATTAGCAATAATATAAAAATCAAACATTTAACAAAAGTATCAGTGTCACTCAGGTTATAGTAGCCACATTGTATATCATATAATAGAACAAGGTAAGCAGTGTAGCAACAAAATAAAGAAAGAAAGACAAGAAACTAGGGAGGGGGGCATTTTTTTTCCAATCGGTTTAATTGAACTATTCTTTAATTATTATTTGCATTTGTTAAAGTCTTCATAAAGTTCAGCTGAACATTATAGATTCTTCCATGGACATGAAAATGTCAAGATAATGCATTAAAACCCCTGCAATGTATTATCAGGTTACAGAAGACACTGCAGCAGAAAAGATTTGTGGTTATGTAATGTAGATGACTGGGTTCATCTGTCAGCTGATCAGAGTAACTTCTAGATTAGGATTCATTCATCTCATCATATAGCAGTCAGTGATAGATTTCTTTGACTGAGCATTGCAGGCTTTATATTTAGCACTTGGGTAATCTGATCATGCACATTTTAAACTTTTTTTTAGACATCAGGGCAGTGCTGGAAAAGAGCCAGCCGTGTTATAGGATTTGCCCTGCTATCCAGAGAATCTCAGATGACATGTTGGTCTTGTCTTACACATACTTTTCTGAGAAAATCAGCACAGACAAGGGTATTCGCAAAGCAATTGTTAGCGACCATGACCAAATTTCATTATTATTATTATTCTGTATTTTTTTCTAAGCCAGAAACTTAGTTCATATAAACAGTACAGTGTAATTTATTTGTGTATTTATGAATACTTATTTATTAATCCTTAATATGAATCCTTTTTTACCTAAGTTAACTAAAGGACCTAAATCTTAATATGAGCCGTATTCTGCTACACAGCAGTATTAGGGGAGGGAGTGTTAGCCAGAAAGGTACCTTTGCATTGCATTGCATTGCATTGCCTGTCTAACTCTGTAAAAAGGAGCAAATTACAATTCCATTAGGCTTTCTTCTGACTACGGAGGCCACTTATCCAGTGTTTCTGTATGCAAAGGAATGCTAAGTAGTCATCATCCCTATTTAGCTTAGAATACACTTCTGAGTGCAATTTGGTTCTGGCATGTGATCAGCTGTGCTTTAGAAACCATTGGGTTTTTTTTTTTGGTCGATATGTGGGAGCTCACATCATTATTTGACACAAAGAGCAGCCCAGATATAGACAGAACAAAACCTAAAAACTGTTTATTTGGCTTTGCTGACATTGAAAGCAAACAACAAACATAAAAAACAACTGCTAATTATCATTAGGATTCCTAAAAAAAAAAAAAACTGAAACGTAAGACTGTGTGGGGGAAAAAAAAATATGTGAACCCTTTAAAGGTTAAAACTGTTGCGATATGTGAATTATATAATTGTATGTAGACCTGCAAAATTAACCACGGCATTGCTGGAGTTGTATAATGGTTTTGTGTGCCCTAAATATAGCACACATGTGATGTAACTGTGAATGGTGTGTGGCAAAACTGCACTGACCATGGTATGAGCTTAAAGCACCATAGGTAAATATAATGAGTCTACTCATTGTATACACATGGCACACATATGTCACAGTCCTTGTACCCACAAATATTGCTTCAATTACTGTGCAAAAGAACAAAAGTTTATTTTTAAAGGCAGAGACAGAGCAGGCAGGGCTTAGTAGTATGTAAAGGTAGTGGTGGAAAGTAGTGATGGTTTCAAAAGACAGAAGAAGATGGGTAGGCAAATTTGAAAAAATGGGTTTTCAGTGCTCTTTTAAATGAGCAGAAAGTAGGAGCAAGCGTATAGAATGAGAAAGACCATAGGAAGCTTGTGGGTCAATGGTGTGCAATGCAGAGTTTAGGGGTCTGTAATATGTAATGTAGAGTTTAGGGGACAGTGGTAGGTGATGCCTGGTTCAGGGGTTAGAAATGTAGTATACAACATGCAGTTCAGTGGTCATTAGTATCTAATGCCGAGTCCAGATATTAGAAGTGTGTATTGCAGTTTATTGCAATAAATGTTAGCATTCCTCCACTAAATAATAGCAGTACATACAGGTAAATGTCCTCCGTTATTAAAGCATTTTCAAATAGGTCTACTATGGTTGCAGGTTTATTGTCACCCAAGAACAAGAATTGTGTTAGAACTACAGAACACTTTCCACTCACCTCATCTCAGTAACAAGGAGAGGTTTTTAGATATTAGCACAGCATTATCAGCTCACTATTGGATGTTAGGAGTTGTGGCTTTCTATAATTGATCCACATGACATTTTTTTCATAATAAAGCCCTATTCACAACGCTAATCCCAACGTATGGCATTCTGTTTTCAGCTATGTGGCTAATTTTTTAATTTCATTGGACTCATTTGAAAATATCTATCATTTTTTGGAAATAAAGATATAAATCCTGGTGTCTTTGCTTTGTGAATTGAGCTTTTTTTGTTGTCTAGCAGTTAGGCATGGGACTCATGGATATATTCTATTTCACAAAATATTAGGTAGTGTTTGAAGTTCTCTATTGGCAGTAATAAAGCAGAATTCATTCTGACTTTTTTTTTGTTGGTGAGTTGAATTAGTTTAGGATTTCCACTCTCTTTAATATTGTACTTAGATGAACTATGAGGAGTTCAAGGTTTTTGAGTGAACAAATGTTTCTAGTGTATGTTGAGTTTGTTTTGTGTCTATGACAACTGTGACAGGTGCTCAGCTGACAGAACATGTCCACCAGCAATATATAAGGATTGCCAAACATGGCGAGGAATATATAAGGAAACTCAATCCAGTGACTTATATCAGATGATACCTGCAGCAAAAAAATGATTAGCCTATGTCAAAATGTTGTAATGGGGTTTATTGAGGGACATTAAAGTCGATATTGTTTTTACTTGTGTCTCTTGCAAAATAAATGCTTTTAGGGCATCCAAACATAAGACAATAAAAGAACTAAAAATTATAATATACATTCGTATAAATTCAGGGGTATGGAGAAAGTTGTATAGTAGTTTTAAGAGTTTAAAAATGCTATTTAACATTCTGATTAGGTGATATTTACATTTATATTCTACATTTCTCTTTTTCAGTCTGAGCAACAAAAAAAGCGACAAGAAGCAGAAAAACAACACAAAGAGGAAAGGAAAAAACTGCGGCGTTCAGCTGGACACTTGAGGAGTAAACCTGCAAAGGGGAGACCGTTTTATTAACAGACTGGACTGGACTGGACCATCATGAATGAATCTAAATCCAAGCACAGTGATTTGTATATACGCACAGGATTGTCCAATCTGTACAGAGCCATACAACTCACAAATCAGTAATGCTTGGATTCCTGAATTGTGGTAGACAGATCTGTGTGTTAATTTTCTGGATAATCATTTTCAGTCTGGCAGGATTATTGTTTTACAGCAACATAAAGTGTCACCTATGGAATGTGGATGAAGATCTGGGCTTTATTAACTCTGACACCACTCTAACTCCGACTGATCACCAGGGGATGAAGTTAGAATCGGAGATCCACCTATGGTTAGCAGAAGCCCTGTCCATTCTCACACATTTTTAATAAATCATTATTTTTTTTCTACTTTTTTTTATGTGTCATTTGTATAAAGGTTATTGAGAGAGTTCAGAAATACAGCCAGTTTTATCATTCTCTAAAAATTGAGGAAAGCTACATGAACATGTTTAGGTGAATGCATTTGATGAACCATAAATATAATTCATGTAAAGCAGATTACATTAGACACATTGGTGCACAATGCTGCAGATAACATGTCACCTAACCCTGGCTAAATGACAGCATATTTTGGGATTCCCATTGATGAAGAAATGACCAGTCTATAATTGTAATGGTTTGATTGATTGATTGCTTCTGTGGACAGGTGTCTTTATACAGGTACTGTAACAAGCTTGGATTAAGAGAACTTCCTTAGGGTGCTCCTAATCTCAGCTCATACCTACATACAGGGAAGACACCTGATGGGAGGGAGCCTGAAATCTTGCTGGTTGATAGGGGATCAAATACTTATTTTACTCTTTACAAAGCCCATCAAGCTCTGACTTTTTTTTGAGGATTCTTTTGTTGTTATTCTGTCTCTCACAGCTACAATAAACCTACCATTACAATTATAGACTCGTCATTTCTTTGTCACAGCAAACATATAAAATCAGCAGGGGATCCAATACTTTTTTCCCCTCACTGTTATATATACATATATATATATATATATATATATACAGTGGTATATAAGTCCGCTTCGGAATAAATATATATATATATACAGTGGTATATAAGTCCGCTTCGGAATAAGTCCAACTTGGTAAAAGTCCTGTTTCAACACGAATAATTTTGCTTGGTATACAACCTTTGTGCTAGAACTTGTATGGGTCAAAATGAGGCATAACACTGCGCGCTACCCTTTTTTTTACCTCTCTCGAGACAAAGCCATGACTGCCCACAAGCGTCAGTATGCCAGTTGCTACTATTCAGTGAACAACCCGCGCTATAACTCTCTGTGAATTACATAACATCTCCTCCTTCCTTCTCAGCACCACCCTAGTAGGCACTCAACTCTTCTCAGCAAGGTAAAGTGAGGGTAAATTTTAATTTATTTCATCTATTTGCTTTTGTATTTATGTATTTTAGTATTAGGCAGTGTTTAAATTATTTTATACAGCCCCATCTATGTATATTATGCCAATAACTATAGGATTTTTTTTTCATGGGAACGGATTAATCATTTGCCTTTTCATGTCACCTTCTATGTGGTCCCAGCTGCTGCTGTTGTGGAAGTGCATCTTATAATTCAGCACTGACAACTAGGAAATGTAGTCAGCCTGTACAAGTTACTCTCCTGGTTTCTGTGTGATCTTGTTGCTAAAATAGCAATAATTATTGGAAGAACAAGGAATGTGGATGGAAGAGCCGAGTCAATTTTTACAATAAAAGGTAGAAGGCTTTCTTCTATCCTTTTTTTAGTGGCATGGAAGTGAAGGGACCTGCACTGGTAGATGCCAGGATTTCTTCATTGTACAAGTACCTGACTCCACCATTCATTGAGGGAGTTGTACCATGGAGCACTCCCACCTAACAAATGCTATTCTATACTAGTAGACCCCCATGGTTATTGATAAAGACAATGTTATTTTCTGGTTGATATGAGTTAATATGTAACTTCTTCATGAATGATGATAAGCTATACAATAGAGGTGGAAGTATAGAAGATGCCAGGACTTGAGATGACCATGAAGGTGAGAAGAGGGGATAAGACTAAACTTTAAAAACAAAAATTGCAAGCAGACAGCTCCTTGTTGCAGAACAGACATGCTATGTTCCTGCAGCATTAAAACAAACTTACATTCCAGTTTGCAATCATCTGTTGAATGTACAATGAATGAATGAAGAGTTCAGTGTACAATCCTGGCATACCCAGGTGCCAGGAATAATAGAACTCCCTTAAATTTGTGCCATTTTGGTCTGACCAGTCAAGATGGCCAAAGACCTGAACCCAAAAGGCAAGTTGTTGGAGCTGGTGATAAAGCCAAAAGGTTTATTTAGCTCTGCTTCAAGTTTTAAGATGTCACTGGACTGCATAGAAGACCTTTTTTTAAAAAAAAAGAATATTTGCATATTTTTTGTAAAATAGTTATTCTTTGTGATTCCGTAGCATGGCCACATCAAGAGATGGAGGACTAAAAAGTAGTAGCGACCCTGCAATTAAGATAGGGACAATAACAAAGATACAAGATGAATTCAGAGATTTACAGGAGAAAAAAAACATATTAACCTTTATATTTATATTTCAAATTCTGACCTTATTAAAGATTTAGGGATCATAAATGTATCTGGCGAGTGTTCTGTTATGTCAGCTTTTCTGTTACAAGGATTAGTTTGTGCAATTGATTAACAAGTAAATATCATCCGATTCTGGAATGTCTGTCCTCCCACTGAACACCTGCAGCAATGGCTCATTGCAGTCCCTCTGTGCTCCTACTCCTGCACATTTCTACAAAGAGGAAAAATCCTCCCCAATGTCCTTCCTGGGTCTGCTTAAGCTCTTACGAAATCTCATAATTTCCAATACCATTGCCAAACTGTTGGTATCCTTGAATACCATATCCTGCAGATGTCAAAGTTGAACTTCCTTTGTTGGTGTGTCGATCGCTGGGAGAAAACGTTCCCTTTGCACCGTGCAAGCACTTGGTTGAGTTTTGTCATTTGTACATCTGTTCACAAAAGGAAAGTAGGTAAAGATCAGTGATTTGATTTATGACAGAGAAATCTTGTAGTCTTCAGAAACCTTGCCATTTTTGTACATTTTCATTTCACCTTATTACGTTCATGCAATATTGTACATTATGGGCTGTAATGACATGGTGTCACTCTATGCAGCATTATCTTGTGAATGCAAGGTGAGGATGGCTTTTAATGCCCTGATCCCACAGGAGTTATAATTATTGGTTCCACTCTCTTCCACTGATGGATGAGGACATGAGTTTAGGAAGCCCAACTGAAGAGAGCACTAAAAATTCTCTGCTAAGTACACATGTTGTAGTAGAGTTGTAGTAGCCAAAAAAACCCTCCCATTTTTTCCTTGGCAGGGCTCTAAAGCAGGGGTCCCCAACCTGGCCTTCTGACAGGTGGGTCTTGAGAGCACAGAGACTAGCGGTGGTCCGTAGCCCCAGCCGGTGCACCCCCCAGTGGGGTCAGGAGAAAGACTTTTCTTGGGGGGGGGGACCATGTCACCCCTGGGCGGGTTGTGCCTCTGCACAGGCTCAGACCTGCGATGGGAGAGTGGATTCTGGCATCATGACATTACTCTAGGGGAAGTTTCTTACCCTTTGAGTGACACACAGCTCCTGCACATGTCCAGGGACCGCAGATTTAGTGGTCTAAGAGCTCCGAAAGGTTGGGGACCACTGGTCTAGAGCACTAATGACAATGACATTGTTTTTTTAGCTGGTCTGTCTCCCTTTCAAGGTCATCTACAGACCTTCCACTCCGATGAAAGGGCCACCTACACCTTTTTCTACCTCTCAGCACTCTTTTAGGTGGAAAAAACATTAAACAAGAATTACAATTTTACTTAACTCACAGTAGACTTTCACATTGGGCATGACATTGCTGTCTTTTCAGGTAGATCCCCATTGAACAAAGAAGATGGGGGTAGGGGAAGTATGATTTTTTTTTTTTTCTTTTTTTTATCTTCAAAGAGTAGGTAATTAGGGAAGGTAGGGTGACCCAGTGAGTGTTTCATTTTAGTTGAAGGTTTTCTTCAGTTACAAAAATTGCCATTGGGCGCAATACATTTCCCATGTAAACCTATTTCTTGCAACCTGTGAGGCTGTTTGTCACAACATAAATACAATGTATGCATTTAAAGGTACAAGATGTCTAAACCTTTACCCTGCCAGAAACTTTCTATTAGCTAGTGAGGCCACCTATTACAAAGAAAACATAGAAGCTCCAGTTTCTTCAATTCTTTTCTACCACTTAGCAGACCAATGTGACTAAAGCTACGTACACGTCAGATTTTTATCGCCCGATAATCGGCATCGGCCAATTATCGGGCGAAAATCTGCCGTGTGTACAGTCGGTGTCGTCCATCATCCAACGATGGACGACCGACCTGCCGGATCCACGGACGATGGACGACAGCCGATCCTAATGAAAGGGAAGGGGAGAGCGTGCAGCAGGGTGCCGCTCCGTCGCTCTCCCCCTCCCCTCTCCATAGAGCAGAATGGTGCTGTATGTACAGCACCGTTCATGCATCGTGCACTCCCTTGTCGTTGGAAAGGATCGTGAAAGATCCTTTCCAACGACAAAAATTGCAAGTGTGTACGCAGCTTAAGACTTGAAGTGGAGGTGTTCAGATTGACAGTTGACATTTTCAAGAAAATGACCTAAGGCCTTGTGAGGGGGACAAACAAGAATTTCCACTTTTCCTCACTTCCGATTCTTACAAAACACACTTAATGACAAAACGCGTTGGCTATAAATCGGATACACACCTAGGAAGGTAATCGTCTCAACATAGTCTATTGGTATGTGCAGGGTAGTACTATGAAACACACTCCACAGATTATTATTAATATCCTAAATTGTCAGATGACATAATTCCATTATAAAGAAAGTCAAACTCTAGGCAAGCAACTAAATGCAGGATAACAATACAAAAGGAGCAGTTTAACCCAAAAGATTTGTATTTCTGTCTAGTCCCGAGATTTATACCACAGTCTTATATAACAGTGGAGGAGACTTGGAGATTATGGAGAGTGACCATTATAGCAAAACAGGAAGTCATGGAAAAATACAATTGTCACCTTATCACAAAAAGAAGGGAAATTGTAATTGTGGATACAGGTAGTCCCCGGGTTACATACGAGATGGGGACTGTAGGTAAATTTGTATGTAAGTTGCAACAGGTACATTATTTTAATGAATGCAATTAGGACAGATGTTTGTCCTAAGATAATATTTGGCACCATGGTGTCAGTTACTGTATAAAATCCTCACTGTGAGTTAATCACAAACAAAGCAAAAAAAATACCTTTTGGATCCTGGACATTCATTAACTTCTGGAGCAAGCTGTGCATTGATATGCAAAAAGAAACAACTGCAGCGTTTGTCTTGGTCATTAAAGAGTTACAAGAGGCTGCAGAAAGAGCTCACCCCCCTAAGATCACCCACAACCTCAGCTGTGTTTAGCAAAAGATTTCTCCTGCAAGTCATGCAAACTGCCCCTCCCTCCCTCATGCCTTCATTCTGTACACAAGCGAGCAGGGAAGCCCTGTTCGTATCTAGGAGTCATCCGTGTGTTGGATGTCCTTAACCTGGGGAATAGCTGTATTTGTTCGGAGACAGCAGTGATAAAGTGATTTATTGATGGGGTATAGACGGAAAAATAAATCTGACAGAGGGCCTAATCATTCGCAAAAATGACTGTATACACTCAAGTTTAAACCACAGTTTTGACCTGAAACTGCCATTAGAAAAGGAATCTTTATACTTGGGTTTATACTCAGGTCACACCTCTATATGGTGCTATGTCCTCATATATAAATTGTGTAACAAACTTTTGCCATCTAGGACATTATTATTGGAATTTTTTACATAATTTACATTAGGACACAGTGCCATCTAAAACTGACCAATAATACTGCACAAAACTTCTTTTAAGAGCAAGTAACCCATCACACCTAATTCAAAAGTACAAAATAATTTGTAAAAAAGGGATAAAAAATAGACCAAGGCTAGGTGATTTTAATTTATCCCCCTTTTAAAAAAATGTTTAATAAATAACACACTATGGACATATTAGTTGACATTATTTTATTTGGATTTTTTGTTGATTATTGTTTTGAATGTTAACAGTGAGAGCTGCATTTGGGGCCCTAGGTTTATACTTGAGTGAATGCATCTTCCTTTATTTTCAAAACTTTTAAATTTTGATTTTAGTAGATTAAGATTTCTTTTTGTATTTATAGTTATCCATTTTGATTATTATAGTCAGATGCTAGGTTTATGTGTGGTACATTGCCAGTGATTGTGGCAAATTTGAACACACCAACACATGGTAATATGGTGCACCTTAATATGGATGTTGGCTTAGCTCAAAGGAAGGCAAACTAATAGATAAAGTCCCTGGATATGTTTACAGTGAATCATTTTACTACAGTTGTTTTAATTAGATTGGAAATGTAAAATATATATGTTATTATGTAAATGTTTTCTTTTTTATAAAATAACTTTGAAGTACTGTATATACTTCTGACAATACTCTGTAAAGTAAGATATATATATTCAGAATATTCCTACCACATTTTGAGAACTGACTAAAATAAGCAGATCAAATATTTAATATTCAAGACTGGAATGATTCTACACTTATCCAAAACCATTTCAAGTGTTATTTTCTCCCTTCCTAAAATTACCTTCTCGGAGTGCAGTGCCAGTCATATTGCTTCCTGAAGTGCGTGTGTCCGCTATCCTTCCTCGATGTGAGTTCACACCCTGGAAACAAAATGGATATTAAGATTCCAGACACACGTCCGCTGCAGCTGTTTAGAAAAATGTTTCCTATGTACACACTGGGGTGTGAAAAAGGGAAATGGAAGTTGCTATAAAACTAAGAAGTGATTATTCCTGCAAGGTTTGAAATTATATATATATATATATATATATATAAACTTCTGTAGACTAGCCTCTACATTAACCCTAACTAACTCCAACTAGGCTGTCATGCCTTACATGTTAAAAAATACCATTTACATCATGCAGGCCCCTAAAATCAACTTTTGCTGTATGCTTGTTAAACTCTAGTTTTACTTTAAGCCCTACACCAACATTTATTTTTTTTAAGCTCCATGAAATTTGCAGGGATCTTTTTGCATGTGACATCTTAGATCTTCTACCTCTCTTTTTGAGAATAATCAGTTTAGTGGTGAACATAGCTAACAGTGGGTCCCTGGGCAGAATTGACTTGGAGCCCCCACTGACAGTGACAAAACTTCTGAGGGGTCCCATGTTGACTGATGAGGGTCTGGGGCCCATTTGGAGTGTCACATGTTTCACCTCCTTTTATCAGGTCCCTGTATCAGGTCATCAATACTGCAAAGAAAGGCTCCAAGTAATGCAATGATGGTTTCTGCTCACAGTTAGTGGGTTGAAGGATGCCGGACTTCCAAAAAAGGCCCAGAGCTGGAGAACAGAGGAGGACATATGAGACATTCTTACTACATATAAGATATTGATATTACTTCAGATAACTTCTTTAAATTTGAAAGTAGAAGTAGATCTAGATGTTCAAAGACACCTGTTCTAGAAAGTGCCACCCCAACTAATTATCTAACAACCAGGGAAAACCAGATTTTCTCCAGGGAAAGTCAGCAAAGCACATTCACACTGAGATGTCACAAACACTGGGGGAGAAGTGTCCTTCCTACATCACTGTTAAAACCTGGATATCTCGTTTCAAGACTGGGCATTTCACCATTGAAGATGAGCCCCGCAGTGGGCGCCCCCCCAACCTCAACTGACCCGGCAACCTGCGATCCTGTCCATGAGCTGATTATTAAGGAGCAGCGAATATCGGCAAAAAAAGATAGCCCAGATACTTGACATCTCACAGGAGCGTGTTGGGTTTGTTATCACCACTATCCTAGACATGTGCAAGCTTTCAGCGAAGTGGGTGCCGAAATGTTTGATCAGTAATCAGAAGAAGGAACGAGTTGAAGCATCCAAAGCTGTTTTGGGCTACTTTGAAGCTGCAGAGGGCTTTTTGGCTAGGTTAGTGACTGAGGATGAAACCCGGCTCCACATTCATGATCCTGAAACCAATGGCTACAGTGGGCCAAAGAAGTTCCAAACCCAGAAATCAGCCAAAAAAGTAATGGCATCCGTTTTCTGAGACAAGGATGGTATTCTGTTGGTGGACTACCTACCTCAGGGCTCTAGTATCACCGGACAGTATTATGCTAACCTCCTGGACCAGCTGAACGAGGCAAATAAGACAAAACGCAATGGAAAGTTGACCAAAGGGAACCTTTTTTTGCAGGACAATGCACCTGCACACACGTCCAACGTTGTGGCTGCCAAATTAAACACCCTGAGTTTCTAATTGGTCCACCATCCCCCTACTCACCTGACCTGGCTATAAGCTGTTCCCGAATTTGAAGAAACACCTGAAGGGACTATGTTTTGAGGACATATCTGACGTCGAAGATGCTGCTGAGAGCTGGTTTTCGGCCCAACCAAAGGACTTTTTTTGAACAGTCTAGAAAAGCTGCAACTACGCTGTACCAAGTGCATCAGTCTCAGGGGGGAATATGTTGAATAAATGTGATATTTCATAACTCTGGCTCTCTTCTTTCTGGGCAAATCCAGGAACTTCTCAGCACCCCCTCGTAATGATTATTTTAGCATGACTTCTAAATATTTTATTTTTAAAGTATGCAAAATCTATTTTCTGCTGCTATCCTCAAGCATCACTGCAGCAATAAGTAACCTCTTTAGCTCAAAAAAAGATTTTTTATACCACACTTTGTGTCTCGTATCTAAAAAAAAAATGTTTTCTGATAGTAACTGTGAAATTTAAAACATCATAAGGACAAATATAAACTTCAAAGCTGAAAAGGATTCAAAGATAATTCAATTTTGCATGCGATTGTATCCAAAAAGGATGTATCACTTTTAGTGTGAAATGCTGGCAGACTTTACAGTGTCCTCATCCCCATGTCTAGGGAGGTCTAGAATTTGGTTGCGAATGTGTGTGACTGTAGCACTTGCTTTAAAAAACATTGAACTATATTAACAAAAAAATCTAAATGGCTTATATAATGGGAAATAAAGAAAACCCATAAACACTAAAATAAAAACCACTAAACCCTCAAAACCAAGACACAAATATGAATTCACTAAAACATAATAAATTATGTATTTTTGTTGTATCTTCTAATGATAAAAAATTAATAAATCAATTAAATAATGGTCATAGATCAGCTTTTGAGTTTTTAGAGTTTATCGCAGGCCTGTTATAGTATACATTTTTGCACTTGCATAAATGTCAGGTTTAATGGTTAATATCTCTTTTTTTTTTTTTTTTGCAACAACTATTATGGCACCCAAATTTGCACTGAATTTTCTTAATGGCTTCCACAGGAAGAATAATATTTTAATTGAATAAATTAAGGTTAAATATTACGTCAGTGACAGGAAGTAAAGCAAATAGAGTGCTGGACAGCAGTAAAAACTCAACAAAGCATGTAATCTTCCCCATATCATCACACAATTACCTGCACTTAGTGAAGAGCCCTCAATCCCTAAACAATCCAATTCCACCAGGATCTGCACCGCTCTGGCTTCCTTTTTCTTTCTGGCATGGACAGGACAGAGGGCATAGCCATCTTCATTATTCTTCTGACTTCTGCTCACATCACCCAATCAGGCACTAGATCGGGTGATGTGTGTTCAATCCTTAGCCCCCTTGGGTTGTAGTTTACAAATATTTTTAGGAAACGGTTATTTATTTTTATTTATCAATTTAATAATCTCAGTATTTCAGTTGTTTTTTTTATTATTATTATTTCTGTAGTGTTGCTATTATATCTTTTACGTGGATGCTATAGGCTTTGATGAATTAATGGAGATAAAAAAAAAAAATCAAAGAAAAATGTTTTAGAGGGGTAATTATATTCTATACTCACTAGTACAATTATGTGAGTTTGTTCTTATGTTTTATTGTTTTATTTTACCACACCAATAAAAACATTAAGGTACAACTGTAACCAGACATCTGTTTTAGTTCCATTCATAAACCAGTATACGGGAAAGAAGTAGATGAGGTACAGGTAGAGCTTTTAGCTGCTTGTGGTGGTAACAGGAAGCTGATGATGTATTGGGTTTATTGATGCATAGCTGATTACCAAGACAGATGTGGGTTTTTTAGCTGTGAAAAAGGAAGCTTTCTTAAGTATAATTTTAAATGATGATAGACAATGGATAAAATAAAACAAAATAACAAATGTTATTATCATCATTATAAAAAGCCTAAAACTGATATTTTTGTTTGGATAGTTTTGAATGGCTTCTTTTTTAAATATGTTTTACTGAGTTTTTAGACAAACAGGGGGCAAGATAATATATACAAAATACAAGTATGATTTAAAAAGAATACAAAGAAGGGAAAACCACAACAAAGTATAAAAACAACATGCATACACACACCTATAAAACAGTATAAAGATAACATAGATAACCAAAAGCTGAAATGTAGAGAAATATTGTACTAGCAAAGATACAGTTGCTTGTTTTATGTACACTGGGGAACAATTTTGAACAAATTTTTTGTTGACTTCAATTTTTAAGCTTATTTACACTAAAATAGGTATGCTGATTCTGAAAGTGCAGTTAGTTTTCTTCTATCACGTCAGTTTTGTTCTCCCCCGCTTATAATACTGCAATTACTGTACCGTGGTTTTGTATAGGCTATTCATTTACACGCAAGACAGTGTGGTCAGAGGTTTTGCGCTGCTCTACGTAGTGAATAGGCAAAATTTATTTTTCTACTTACACACGTATTTCCTTTCTTTCAGATCATGTCTGGCTATGCTGTTTTTCATCGTAAGTGCCTAAACAACCCTGATTCATTTTGTTATATCTGTGGCAGTTTCACCATTCACAGTCAGGGGAACATCAGCACATTTGTAGAGCAAGTCTATTTGGCATATTTCAAAGTTAAACTTGGTGATAAGTCTTGGGCCCCTCATAAGGTGTGCAAACGGTGTGTCGAGGGTTTACAAAGGTATTGTACTTTCGAACCAGAGAAATTGTATTTCTGCAGTACTTTAGAACTGACAGTGGTTTTGTGTATTGCCATAACATACCTGGTTTATTGGAGGAATTGGGGATTCCAATCTATAACTCGACTGAACAGCGGCTAATTATCGATAGCTCAAAGCAGAGCCTAAAGTGTGTCCTCCTTCACAATGGCAATATATTTGGGTTAGTCCCAATTGGCCATTCAGTTTCTCTTTGTAAAGAATATGCAGACATAAAGAGCGTCATTGAGTTGTTGCAATATCACCAACAGAATTGGGTAATCTGTGTTGACTGTAAAATAGTATGCTTCCTTCTTACTCAGCAACGCGGATACACCAAGTATCCCTGTTATCTGTGCATGTGGGACAGCCGAGCTTGTGAGAGGCATTGGGTGGAAAGGAATTGGCCTCCAAGATCTGCCCTGAAACCAGGGGATCCAAACATTCTACATGAGCCACTTGTTGATAGAAAGAATATTATATTCCCACCTCTGCACATGAAACTGGGTCTGATGAAGCGGTTCGTTAAATCTTTGCCAACTGAAGGAGACTGTTTTAGTACCCAATTTTGGCATTTCCTAGCCTGTCATTTGCAAAAATAAAGGCCGCTGTGTTTGATGGTCCACAGATTCGCAGCTCATCAAAGATGAACATTTTATCAGAACAATGTCAGAAGTTAAAAAGAGTGCTTGGTTATCATTCAAAGCCATTGTCAAGGACTTTCTTGGAAACACAGAAGCAAATAATTACACAGAAATTGTCCAGAAACTCTTGGAGAGCTACAAAATGCTTGGTTGCAATATGAGCATCAAGGTGCATTTTCTGCATTGCCATCTTTCTAACTTCCCAGAGAACCTTGGTGCAGTCGGTGATTTGAAGGTCATGGAAGGACGGTATCAGGGTAGATGGGATGTACATATGATGACTGACTATTGTTGGAGCATCCGGCGGGATTGTCCTAACACTGAACACTCCAGGAAAAGCTATATGGGTAAACTTTTACCTTAACAGCTTACCCAATAAATTTTCAAATGTTTTACTGTAAAAAATGTCAGAGAATAACAATAAATCCTTTATTTGAACAAAAGAAATGTAAATAAACAGTACATTCAAGTTATTAGTTCATTATTTTTTCATTGTATGTAAACTTTGTATGTTTTTTGACAAAAATGGAGGGTACCCTGTATCGTAAAAACTGGATGTTATAGCAAAAAACTGGGGTCATTTCTGGATTCACCACCCAAAAATTAGTAAAAAAACAAGTGTAAGATCTAACTCAACAAAAATGCATTCCCCAGCGTTATGTATCATAAGGAGTAGTAAAACCTCTCTGGTTCAGAAAACATGAACTGAATTAAATGATACCACTTTTGGAAGAACAAGGTAACATAGCAGTCATTCTGCAGTTCTGCCTCCAGCATTTCCCTATAAAAGATGATATGGAGGGGGAAGATTGTATAGTTGACCTTGGGTGAGTATGGGTGTATCTTGGCTGCCATGATTGACCATTGCACTGCCAGGAGGCAGATGCTAATCTAGTCGCATTTATCCCTCGGAAGTGAGGCAGTGATGTCCGCCTCCTCCCAGTATCCAAAAAAAAGTAGCAGAGGGTAGGATGGTTGAATGGCTTTTTGTGCTCAATTAGCAAGCTACCAACATCACAATTCCTAGCTAAACTTAAAGTTGACCTAAACTCAACATTTTCACCTTACATAAAAGGGCAGACAACCCTTATATGTAAAGGAAAAATTGCAACAGCCTTGCAGTCTTGGTCGCTGCGGCATCTCGTCATGCATAGCGGGAGGCTCTGGGTGCTTTTTGCGCATGCCCTAATCTCAGACATGCGCAAAAGGGGCGTTTTTTCTAATATAGGAAGAGATGCCAATCTCACACAAGCGCAGTGATTTTCTAAAATGTAAAGATTACTTTCTATTCCAATACCAAAAACCTCAAAGCTATGCAAACTAGCAAACAAGTCCTGCATGTGCTTCATTGATTGCTGCAAAGCCTAGGTCACCAATTTTGGAAGTGTGTTTTAGATAAAATGGTTGTATCTGAACATCCCATTTACCTGAACTTCTTTACATTGATTGAGAAGCAAAGTAATGTCAGAAAATAGTTCCATACAGACACAGACATTTTCATACCCTCACCATACTTTAGGCTGTGTATGATACCATAAGCAGGGCTGGAGGAAGATGACAAGAGTTTCAGGACTGGCTAAGAGAAAAAACAACAATCTGTGCTGATGATACTACATTCATAATTGAACAAGTGTGACAACAGGAAAGACAGCTAACTTCACACCAATATTTAGATGTTAATCTGTTTATGTCTCTGGCTTTAATGATCATTTAGACATATGGTATTCATTGAATACCATATATCATATCAAAGTGACATCTGGTTATACATTTTTTTTATCACATGCTTTATTTGAATTGCTTACCTATTTTTTATGTCTGTGGAGACTCCTGCAGTATATCTTGTGCCTGGATATGTTCAAACAGTCATTGGTGGATTAGGGATAGGCCTATAACTGTATGTATATTATAGCTGAAGAAGGAAAACTGCTACCAGATGATAAATGCAGGCATTTATGGATAACTGTACATGGTATTGGTTTCTTTTGTGGAGTACCCTATTACCCCTAAAATGGTAATGCTTTCAATATGGAGCATAGTGGCTCAGAGGTGCTCTGGCCTTTGCAGCAATTAAAACTTTATGCCCAACGTCCTGATTTATTAAAGGCCCTGATTTATTAAAGCTCCCCAAGGATGGATAGGATACACTTTGATCAGTGAAGTTGGGTGACCCAGAAAACTTGAAATGGATTTCCTAAAAGTCATTAGCTAACTGTTAGCAAATGTTTTCAATAGTGAGCTTGAACCCAAAGCCGTGGCTAAGAAGCACCTAAATATTGATGCTTACAGCTATATATCTGCAATGCGAGAATATCTAAAGCAGGGGTCCCCAAACCCCTTCTGACAGGTGGGCAGGTTGGCACACCAGCCAGAGTAACAGACCATGTCTCCAGTACGGAGTCTGGAGTCTGTGCATTTAGTGGTCTGAGAGCTTCAAAAGGTTGTGGACCACTGATCTAAAGCACCATGCCTCTGACTGCAAGTCTCACAAGGCTAGGAATGAGATATGGTGATATCACAACTGTGCTTCTCGCTGTTCTCCTTGCTGGGGGGGAAGTTGTACCTGAGGACCTGCAGTGCAAGGAATTCCTTGATTTTGCATTAAAGTCAAGTACTTTAGGGATTAAACTAGGCAGTCCCGTTCAGATACTGGCAGCTCCTGTACAGGTTCTTCAAAAAACAGGGTATGCAAAATCTACAGTAAGTGCTGATTGCATTCATTCTCTATGGGCTGCCACTGATTATCATTATTATTAACAAGTATATAGCGTGAACATATTATACAGCACTTTACAAAGTTCAAATGGGCTCACAATCTAATATCCCTACCATAGTCATATGTCATTAATACAGTCTAGAAAACTCCTTGCATACAGTGTCCTGGCCAAGATTAGCAAGAGTGCTAGCCACTAAACCAACTGATGAGATATTGCATGTAGTCTGACCCCTGAGGAAGTGTTTCCATGGCGTAAGTAGGCAGTAACATCACCCGCCAGTCTGATAATAGCCTCAGAGTCACATACAGGCCAGGATTTTTCTATAAATAAAGCCATTGTTGACTTTTTATAACCCACACCTTACTAAATTTACTACTGTATATTGTGTAAATACCAAAAATGTGTACGGATCCTGATCCTTGAAAATTGGCGCTTCGTACTGCTGGACTATTCCCTTACCTTCCACTTGTTTTTTTTAGCGATAGATTTCAAAGTTTAGGACCTCTTTAATGTGACAGTGATGCTTCTTACTTGTTTATTGTTAGTGAGTGAAAATATTAGAAATAAAGTATTTTATTGACAGCTAGGGAACCAGAATTTTCAGAAGAAGGTATTTCTCTCATGTTAGATCTCCTCTTAAGTCCCTTTCCTTTCAAGGACTAAGTAAATACGTCTGTGTTTTCACATTACACAGACAAACTTATGTCATCCTGGGAATAATGATTTTAGCAAATGTGTATAAAAAAGATGAAGCTGGAGGTCGGCTGGCCTGTCTCAGGGTACAACTACAAGGAGTTTAATCAGGTCTCTCACATTTGCTGTTATTATATTCCACATTGTTTTGCTTTGGCACAAAGATATGTTGGCGCCTCTTGTCTGGCTTCTTCTATTCTGCTGAAAACAGGACTTTTTTTCTTACTTTAAGAATCTGCCCAGGCACTGGACAGCAAAAAAATAAAATTATAATTTGCTGTCTACTTTAGGTTAATGCTTGGGTAGCATTGTTGTTCTAACACCTCAGAAACAGGCTTCTCTGTAATAACATGCTGTAGATACAAAAACAATCCAAGACTGGTTCTTTGAAAACTCCTTACACTGTAACCTACCACACTTGTTAGGAAGCCTTTGATCTCAGGCCTGGAAAAAATATATTCCTTGAAATGCTCAGAGTTGTTATAGATGCATCAGAGCAGACATGTGAACTGTGCAGAGCTCTACCACTTACAGCTTTGATCAACAGAAAGCCAAATTAATTTCACTTGGACAACAGATTGCATTTTCTTTTAAAGTGATTCAGCAAAAGGGATGTGGTATGTCCATTTACTTGTCTTGGACAGGTTTAGCATGGACAGAAGACCTGACATTGTCATGTATCATACTGAAAGAAGTGACTATCACAAAAAGAACATAATATAGTAATAATATTAGTTTATAATTTATGAAATTGCAGTGTTTAGTGGATAGAAAGTACATGAAGGTCATGTTATCTAAATTCCAAAATGTTACCTCTCTAAACCAGGTATGGGCAAACTATGGCCCGCAGACCATATACGGCCCGTTTAACTTTTTATTCAGGCCTACTTTTACATGTAATCTATATCAGTTCATACAAACTCTCACCAACCATCTGATACTGTACCAAGGCCGTCTGTCAAATTTTAAAAATCACTGTGGCCCCTGAGACAAAAAGTTTGGCCACCCCTGATCTAAACAGGTGTCGGATTGTTTGTATGTTTCTGATTGTTTAGAGGACAACCTGTCCTCTAGGTGGTGAGAATGGTGTGGTCTACCTATGTGTAAACCAATCATGCTTTATGCAGTGACGATCAGACGCATGTTGCTTCTGAGTAATTGAGGTGGAACCAGCATGTGTTCAGCTATGTTCAGCTATGTTCAGATACATAATAAATAGCAATACAATCCTTGGGTGGAATTTTTGTTCATCAGCTGCTCTAATTGCTCCTACAAGAGGTTGCTTCATCTGTGTTTCATTTGCAATATTCCGAACTTCTTACCAGAGTTTGGCTGTGGAAGGGCATCAATACTACATTTGACCTTGCCGCCTTCATAAGCCTCTTTGTTTATTCATTAAAACGGCCATCACAATGTTGGGCATGAAAGAGTAATGAAATGGGGTCAACTTTTCCAGGAAAATTCAAGATTTTTGCTTATGATTACACAATGCAGTAGGTGTGCACTACACTGACTAGTTTCCACTGACAACTTCTAGTGCACACAAGTAATAAACTATAGGAAAGCACCTAATGTGCTTGTTATATTTTACCAAAACTTAACTTGGTTTTGAGAAGCATTGGATTTACATATCAGCAGTAAAGTCTTGTACCGTGTTAGCTAATAATAATACAGAAAGTTTGAAAATTACCTAAACTGAGATTTATTGGGGAGGTTCCTCTCCTCTTCCGGTGTCACTGTTTGTAATTGTTAGGAATGCAGCTTTGTCATCTACAGCCCCTATTTATTGTACAACACTATGTAATATGATGGTGCTTTAAATTACTATTACCTACAAGCTTTCTGCATTGGGTTTACATATTAAATACACTGATATAGATGAATTAAAGAACGACTGTAAGTAAGGATAAGCAAAAACTGCTTTATATACTGCAATTGAAAATTGAAGAATTGAGCGATTGCATTCTACATCCTTTAAAATGCATTCATAGGTCTCTTGGGGATCCCAGGGATGAATAACATGAACAATTTTACCTGAACTACAAAGGCCAATACCCAAGACTCTCCAATGTAACCCTGGCAGAATCCATATTAAAAAAAACAAAAAAAAACCTACTACTCTACCAATAACCCCCTTCGCCTCACTTTGCAATTATTCTTATCTCTCTTTCTTCCTGCTTAAATCATACTCTGTTTTCTAACCAAAGAATACCAACAAGAACACCAATAAACCTCATAAATTGCCTCTTGACACTGCCATGACCTATTCACACTATGGGTCTCCCATCTTCTACCACCTGTTCTTAACCTTCAATTTTATTTCTACTAAATGTTAAATACTTTCAGTTTTTTGACCGCCCTTTCTACTGTAACTGCTTAAAATCCTATTTATGTTGATAGCTTTGTTGTTTATGTTGCTATGGATCTTGTGCAAATGTTAAAGAATATTTTACAAACCACTGAGAGCAGCAAAATGCACTGTGGGCCTAGTGCCTTTAGTTTTTGGTTCACACAGTATTTCTTTACCAGGGTTCCTCCAGATATTGCTAGGAGTTCCTTGAGCAATGAGCAGTTTGTAAATCTCAGGACAGTTTAGGTGACATCAATGATCTTCTTAAATATCTGTAAGAGTGGTAGCCTTCTCAATGGCCAGCAATATAAGAAGCATTCTTCTCACGGACTATTACTCTAAGATACGAGCTGAGCTGTCGATATAATCAATATAAAAGGCGTTCCCTAAAGACCTGGAAATTATTACACCAAGGCCCAATGAACAATAACACTTCGTGTATTTAAACACTAACCCTACCTTAATCCCAATTTAATGCAAACCCTCACTCACCTAGGAATACTAACGGCAAGGCTTACCCTCCATGGATCCCTGAAATGAACCCCTCTAGTAATCCTAACACTACTCCCCTCTGTACTTCCAACTCTAATACTCACCTTCTCTATAATCCCAACAATAATTCTTGCCCTGCCTGTAACCCTAATCCTCACACTACCCCTCCCTGTAACCCCAACACTGATCCTATCTGTAATTTCAACTTACTCACTCTCTATAAATCCAACCTGAAAAGTAACCCTCCCTGTACCCCCCAACCTTTACCTTCTGTTTTCATACATACATAGCTCCCTTGCCTGCCAAAATCCTCAGATCTGAAGACCATCCATTTCTGCGCTTTAAAAATTTCATGCACAAGCCATATGTGCATGCATCTGCTACTGAAGCAAAATCATTTTTTCCAAGACCCCTTTTTTGCCCAGCTGTAAAACATTTTTGAACTCAACTGTTAACTTAACTCAACTTCTATTGTAATCGGTGCTATGAGTTTCTTCACAAGGTTGTATTTTGGATTTAGCTGATTACTGCATCCATGTGGGAACCCTTAAAATAAGTTTCAGGTCTTCAGGGAACCCAGACTATAATTACTATATTCACAACTCTTAGTATATTAGTGTGAAAGTCAGTAGGAAGAATGCTTCTTACATTGCTGACCAATGGAAAGCCTGTCACCATTACAGATAGCTAAAAAGATCATTGGTATCAGTTAAAGTGACCTGAAAGGCACACCCCTAGCAAACTCTGGAGGAACCCCGGTTGAGAAAAACAGATCTCTCTGCTAAAGAATGTCAACCAAGCCCAATTCACCATTGGTTCCAGTAATAGTACCCCTATATTCCCTAATCCAATTCTACAATATTCTTTTTAAATCATTATTCTATTAATAATAATACATTTTCTGGTTGTATCTGTTGTAAATGGTTTATATCAATAAATAAATGGTTGTTGTATAATTGCCTAACCATGGACACCATAAAATATCTATGATTTATGAGCACAATGACTCATGTTCCTGCCAAGAATACCCTTACCCTAATTTCTCTGTATGCTTAGGATAATATAAGACTTAACAAGTTTATTCTAGTCTGAAGTTTCTCACTGATTCCTAGAAATACTGGTACAATACCAGTGTGATCCTGGCTTCCATGCCAATATCAGGTCCATAGATAACACTGTTATTGCTTGCCATGAATTGTGTTTTTCAGTATTTTATCTGGAAGTTACTTCATGTGAGGACAAATTAATATTTCACTTTGAACTTTTTTTAATTAGACTTAATGTTGTTTCTATAAAACAGTGATATGTAATCCATTAAAATGCTACACAATCAACATCATATAATAGGAGGCAACACAATACATATTGGCATCCAAACATTTACCATTATCTGATACTGAAAAATGCAATCATTACATTAAAAAATATTATATTGCAGTTTATTAATCCCCTGTTGTTTTGGCTGCATTCATTTTTATTGCCAGTAACACTTTGTTTTTCCAAGGGTAACACTACTGTACTGTATCTATAAATGAATCGCATTGGTACCCTTGAAAAGGAAGTATGTGAAGACTAAAGAAAGCCCTTACATCTCCTCATCTGTATAAAATAAGGAGAGGTGTTCTGTAGAAAAGAGAAGAGAATTGGTAATTCCAACTGATAACATTGCTGCATAGTCAGAGAGTACCAGGCGTTATCAGCTCCTTTATTATTCATTCGGCTCATTTATTATTATTATATCCATTATTTTTCTAAAAATTATTCTCTTTGCACATAATATAACAAAACACTTTGAATGATGTATTTAAAGCTGAACTCCAGCATAAAAAATATTCTCTATGTACAAAAGGCATGTGTATCTCAGATCTTGCTTTGTGTATTACTTACAGATCTGTGCAGCAACCCAGTGGAAATTTTGCATTAAGACCAGTCACTGACTAATCACTGAGACAAAATCGCCAGTCTGGCATTGCCAGTACTTTTCCTTGGCTGAATCACTCTGTCCATCCAGTCCAGCTACAGCAGCTGAAGCTATGGGCTACAACATAGTACAGGCAATAAATTATTCAGTGTTACACATTATAATGAAACCTGACTGCTCCAACTACACCTGAATGATCTTTTACTTGCTGGAGAATACTTTGGAGGAAAAACTACTGCAGGTAGGACAAAATAAATGGCAAGATTGTTCACAGCTATGTGAATTTGCTGCATTAATATTAAATTCTTACACTCTTTTGCTAGTTGTTATCATTACTGTTTATACTGCTATTGCTTCTGGATGTCCTGCACTGTGTATATGGCTGTGTTCAGACTAGTGGTTTTTGCAAACGGTGGTTAATGGTAAAACCAGAAAAGGGTTAACATTGGACTGAATGTGCTTGATTTATTAAAGCTCTCCATGCCTGGAGAAGATAGAATATCATTGCAGAATCTGAGTGACTTGGCAAATGCTTTCATTCCTGGACCAGATGTATTCCAGGATCTTCTACGGTATTGTAGAGCTTTGATAAGTCAGGCCCAATAGGTCCGTTCATTATCCTTAATTTGACAGCTGGCATATAGCAGCTTTGACACACATTTTTATGGCCGCCACCTGTGGCATCTAGAGGAGGTTTGCCACCTTGTCACCACCATAGAATTTGTGCCACTTGCAAAGTGTTTTTATTTTATATAAAAAAAAGTAAATGCTCTGCTAGGCTTTTGCAGCTGCTTGCAAAATTCTAGCAGTGACAGCTTGAAACCGCTCCTGGATGACTAATTCTTGATAGTAGGCGCCAAGGGGTGGTATATTCAAAAGTAAACTACTGCTTGTCCGAATAACAAAGAACAGTGCTAGTACTAGTGGAGTACACAATATATCAATACTTTTCAATAAAATGATTGCCAACCCTTTGACAACAATATGTGTATATACAAATGGGGGAAAAAGAAACAAAGATACTTAAATTCAACAATAGTTACACATAAACCTCAATATTCTGCTCTATGAGCAGAGTGATTAAAACCAGTCCAGCAAATCTTTAGTTAAGTGAGTATTCAATTTTCACACAATCGCTAGACATCTACTGTACAGGGATTTGTTAATATCTGAATATAACAGCTGTACGCCAATGCAGGTAAGCAGTATGACAGTCAACAAGTACTTGCAGCCTTTAACCCGACCCATTTCGCCCTCATTGGGCTTTTTCATGGGTAGTTGTGTGTTTTTTATACATAAATGTTTTCCTAGATGAGCTGTATTATAGAGTAGGTGAGTGGTATTGAAGATATGGTATCTTAGTGGTTTAATGTAAAAATGTGCTGGTCCCAGAGAGGTATCTGTATAGGAAGGGGGTAGGGGTGGCCTTTGCAGCACACCCTTCTGCTGTAAAAGTTTGTATATGACATAATTCCCACACTGATAAAGTCTGGTCCAAATTTTTACTGATAGAGAATGGGGTAAGCTGCGGCCGCAGCTTGGTCCAGTGGCAGAATGGCACGCCCTGCATGTCGGAACTCAACATAACTGTTGTGTCCTAATAATGGTAGGTGCAACAAAAACATAGTCCGGAAATATGCAGCGCGTGGAGTACTTAGGATTTCCAACCCCCTCACAATTCTATATAATCCCAATACTATCACCAATCCAACATGGCAAACTTAGGCCTTCATGAGGTGCCTGATAGTAACTCTATCTAAAATGTTATGGTTGAGATTCTTTAAAGCTTAGTTGAACACTGTGTATTTATTATTGTTATGTAGTCAAGCTTTATTATACATAGGCTGCTCTGTTAAGGGCACCAAGAGCATTGTTGAATGGAGCAGGTCAGACCACTGAAAATTTGTACACTGTTTGGGTATGAGACTAGCGATCTGATGCTTCAATATGCTGCCAGCACGGGGTAATTTAACTCTGGTCTGTAGTACTTAGGAACTAAAAAAACACCTAAAAGAGTAGCATCTTTATTATTGAATATGCAGCTGGACTAATTTACATTGATAACTTCAGAAAGTTAAGCTGGGATTTTAACGGATATATTTTTCAGAGTTTTTCTAATGTCTGCAGCAATAGCTAAGTATCCAATTCCCACGCCAGCGTACTGAAAAATATATCTGACTGATAAAAAAAATTCAGCCGAGAATTATGTATCAGAACAAAGCTGCTCTTGTTTGTGTACATGAATCTGGTGTGAGAAGAGGACAGCGAGCTATGTGAAGAATTTCTGGCGATAAAAGAACTAGACTTCAGTTTCATGGCAATCCCACCAACAGGGCAACAGGTTACTTTTTGTTATAATTATTATTATTTATAAGGATAATAATATCAAACAATAATCAGGCCAAATTGAGTAATGGGCTTCTCATAATGCTTTTCATTGAACCTTATTATTTCTCAAGTGTCCATGGGAAACTGCAAATTTAGGCAACTTGGGAATTAGCTACCGGTATAATTTTTTTAACCAATCGTTATTTTTGTCAACATAAGGCCAGTTCTGTGGCTTCTTGTCTTGGTGATTTACTTAAAAATGTTTCCAGCAGGACAAAGAATTGTTTACCAAACAGAAGTGTGAATTCAATTTTTCTCGAAAGGTCATTATTTTTCGGTTATTCAGAGATTTTGTTGCAATAAGACTTCTATATCTCATTCATTGATTCATTATAATTCCCAGCTCTGTTCCTGACTACCTTGGAGTCTCCATGGCAGGTGTGCAGACCTGGGAAATCAAACACACACCATTCCCCGAGAGATTTATGGAAATTGACAGCTGTTCTACCTCTCCAACATCTCTATCTTTATCAGTATTGGGCAGATCAGCCATTCTCTGTCACATAATTGTATATCCAAAACTCAATGGGCGACAATAAGGAGTCTTTTAAATCAATAATTCTGCTGACATTCCCTAAACATTCTCAGCTAGAGGATCAATTGGTGCAATTGAATATGTGTTCATGGACCTGGAACATGCTGCACTGGAAAATGTTGGATAAATGCCAGATTCACTGCATTATAAAGATACCCCTAGGTTTTCCAAACCAGTCCTGCTTAATAAATATTTGGAATGGCTTACCATTTTAATCTGTCACAGCACAATGACAAGGAATCCCCAATATTGCAGTATACAGTGACAGATGAATCCATATAGGATCAATATATCTTACCCAGCAGTGTAAGGATGATCTGTCACAGCACAGTCATGGGGGACCCCCTATAATGGGATATACAATGACACGGACATCTATATAGGATTTCTATATCTTACACAGCAGATGAGAAATAATAGACATAGTATTAAGTTACTAGAGTATTCCACTCACTGTTTTAGTTTTACTTCTGCACTCTCTTCTTCTAATCCATCGAGCCTCTACCACTTTGCATTTATTTAGCCATTTTTTTTTTAATTCAATTTAAATTAACTTAACTAATTGTGAATCTATGAAACTTTATGATAAAATTCTGCCCTGAAATGCTTTGAAAAACCTGCTAAAAGTGGATAATTTAAACCAGTGGTCCCCAACCTTTTTGCGTGGGGAGCTGGGTGTCACTTAAAGGGGAAGGATTTTCCCCCAGAGTGACGGTATGATGCCAGAACGAAGATGTCCAGAGACACAACCCGCGCACTTCCCTGAGCCTGTGATCCATAAAGGGGATGTGGTCTGAGGCTCCGGCCAGTGCGCCCCCCCCAGTAGGAGCCTTCTTCTGACCCCACTCGGTAGCGCACCAGCCAGAGCCGTGGACCACTGATTGGGGACCGCTGATTTAAGCCTCATATTAAGGGAGATTGAGTGCACTTTCTAAATTTTAGCACAGCTACAGCATTCCATGCATAGTATTTTCCAGTTCATTGGTCGGCTTTTTCTTTTCTCTGGATTGGCTCCTTTGTAATATTGATTATATTAATGTAAAAAAAAATCCCAGTTAAATACATGAAAATTATAGAAATACAATATTATATTTTATTGTATAATATATAACTTGTAGAGTAATTGTTAACCCACATTCCCTGATTATGTGAAAAGATACACACTTCATATATTCTAGTCATACCTGATAATACAGCCAGAGACCTCTTTTATCAGGATTATTATATCACAGATGAAGGTGTGTCCCGGAGTAAGAAAACATTACCTAAAGGTGATAAGATTGCTATGCAGTACAGTGAATTTGGCTGGCAGCCACAATGACCATCATCAATAAGTTATCAGAATAGCCATTAAAGCTTCTTTGTTACTAATAAAATGGCTTTATCATAATTTGCAACTTCCACATATACAATGTGCAGAAACCAGTTGTAACATAATATTATACTTATATGATTACTTGACATATTTTGGTTAATTCCATGATATACTTTATGGTAATGATCACATTATACATTTTTTATTTTTATAATGTGATTGAAATGACTGGTCTGGTAATACGTTCTCATTCACCATATGTTATGGACTATTTCTTGGTTTTAGACCTATTTTAGTAAGGTGCTTATCATCACAGGTATGAGTTGCTTGTGTGAGTGACGTCAAAAAGGAAACCTGTTTTTTGCCCATAAAGGGTAAGGCAATAGGCTCACTTTAGGAGAGGCCCCACCGGCCGCACAACTCACATTTCCCACCCTTTCCACCACTTGAGACCAAATCAGAAATATCTGGTTCATCCTGATTTACTAGGTCATATGACTCACCACCCATCTATGTGACATCAGCTGCTTAGGCACCCAATGATGTCATATGGGGCTGGGGAGAAGGTCCTCAGCCCTTTGTAAGCTTTAGGTCACAACTTACACACCGCTAACCTTTATTATTGTCAAATGGATCAGCAGGAAGGAACAAAAGGGAAAGTATGTGCAGGTGGTGGAGCCACAATTAAAAAGAACATGTGGTTTCCCATGCATTCAGTTTATTTATTACATGTGACCAAAATGTGGCCATTTGTGGACCTTTTCATTGTGGTAAACCACAGTATAAGAGATATTTTGCCACATGTTAACTCAATTCAGGAAATGGAACTCACTTTGTATGGTGTATTGCGGTGACATTTATAAAGAATACAAAAACATCCCTGGCATTTCCTGTGTACCCTCTAAAGGAAACCTCTTCTGAAGGAGATATATAAGCTGCCATTGCTGAATACTCCTTTTAGGAATGCCAGGGGCCTGATTGTCCTAAACCAATGACATTGAGCTGGTATGCAGATCAGAAATCTTGTTGCATTTTGTTTCTGGACCAGGGACTTTGTACCTTTTGAATAAAATGTCTTTGGCTGATACAAGATCATTCTATTTCCGTCATAGCCTGTTTGAAGTCATAAGGTGGCCACAGAAGAGAATAGACAGATATACACAAGAGTTTGAAGTCTCCCACTTTCTGTCTGGTAAATGGTTGTCTCCGGAAGAGAAATTCTATCGAACCAATCAAAAAGTGAATTGCCCTCCATACACGGATACAGGAGATTCGTCTTATGGAGTACCTCACGGCACTCCTCAGAGACACGGTGGAAAAATTTGAGGTGGTGTGGGAGGCCTGGGATAGTTATTATGCTAAACTACCCATCTAACCCTCCCCGGCTGTTTTTCTTTAATTTTTTTATTGGCTGATGTCACAATTTGCCTTTTGTTCCTGCCTCCTCTTTAATCCCCCTTGTTTATATATGTCAATTTTATGTACCAAGTTCAGGTTTGGATTATAGATTGTTCAATATTCATCTACGTTCCAATATGGTTTATGTCTGTTATTTTCCCTTTGTGTAACTTCCCCTTTTTACTGTTGTTTTTCCTTATGTACCCTAACCAAAAATTCTTAATAAACATACAATTTGAAAAAAAAGTGAATTGCCAAAATGAATGATAAAGCAAATACTCCTCCAATTATCAAACTCAATAGGGTTGCTTCATGTGCAGTACTGTAAGATTACTATTTTACATTGATTTGGTGGTATAGCCATTTAGCCATTTGTTGGTTGGAGGTGCTGTTGGTGGTGTCACCATTGAGTCATTTGTTGGTTGGAGGTGCTGTGGATGGTCTAACCATTGAGCCATTTGTTGGTTGGTGGTGCTGTTGGTTGTGTAGTCATTGAGCCATTTGCTGGTTGGTTTTGTAACTATTGAGCTATTTTTTGGTTGGTAGTGTAGCAATGAGCTTTCAAAAATACCTGTAGTACGCAGCTATAAGACAATGAAGGTAACCCGGTTCCAGTGAATTTTGGAAAAATGTATAGCTTTGTTGGCTTTACCAGACACCACAGTGATCGCACTAGGTAAAGGTACTGGCATGTGCCACAAGAGTTATGATTTTACCCCCCATGGACAGTGATCACATTGTTCTGACCCAAACAAAGATACCATCTGCTATAGCTCTAAACTTTCACTGCCCCTACTGCTTACTTACTGCTGAACTTTTTTTCTCCCCAAGGTTTTGTTAAGCCTTTGTCAGTGACAGTGATGATGAGAACATTTTTGAGTCTTCTGTTCTTTTATGTCTAGAAATTGACTGTATTGAATTGAAATAGGTCCTCCCTGCCCTCTGTGGCAGCTTGGAAGACCTTAGTAAACTCTTCCTTGTCACTCTGTAAGGCTGCCTAAGTAGTAGAGATCAGTTTGCCGAATTCAATAAATTGTGGGGTTGCTGGATTGGAACTTTGGACATGTTACCTGCTAGATAAAAGAGCAGAACTTTCTATGAGGCAAGACATGCAATATACTTGAGGCTTCCTTAATGCATAAGGAGGGGGACTGACTGCATACCTGTATATGGTATTCGCTTCATGTTGCTCCAGCGGGAGATTATTTCTATTGTTATTATTAGACAGCATTTATAAAGGGCCTACATATTACGCAGCGCTGTACATTAAATATGGGTTGCAAATGTCAGACAGATACAGACAGTGACACAGGTAGAGGTGAGGATCTTGCCCAGAATAGTTTACAATCTATAAGGTGGTGGAAGTATCACATAATAGTAGAGGGGATATGGAATGATGGGAAGTAGTGAGGGTTTAAGAGACAGAAGACTGGTAGGCAAATTTGAAAAGATGGGTTTTGAGTGCTCTTTTAAATGCCGAATTCGACTAGGATGACCACTCCAGAGAGTCTAGAAAAGTCTTGAAGCCGTGGATGTGACGAGGTTATGAGAGAGGAACTCATTAGTATGTAGAGATCATGTCCTGTGTTCTTTTACTCCTATGAACATTGAATATTATGTCCTTTCTGTATCAGATATGTTTTTCCAGACACTTGTATTGTGCAGAATTACAGTGGGGGTAGAGTTGGGAACGTTTTAATCGTTAAGGCTTAGGTTAGTTTAGCCCCAGTTGTCGGATTTATTGTTTTAGCTATAATTTTGTGTTAAATGTTATGTTATTGTAATGTTACAAAACTTCAATAAAAATACTTTACAAAAAAATATATAATTTCAAGCCATGTGCAATAGTATAGCCTTTGCCTGTCCCTATACTGAATAATGGAATTGGTATTTGTCATGGATCACCAGCGAACTTTCTCAGCTGGACTGAACTCTGGAGTGTTGGCTTTCTTTTGTTATTTAGGTAGCCCACCCTGTCTGTGTCTTTAAATCTATGAGGGAGTAGCATAAAGGAGAACTAATGTATGAAATGCATCTGAATAGGTTTGTTCTTTGAAGGAACAACATCATAGGTGAAGTTTCAGAGCTACACAAAAGGTACGATCAAGTTCTTACAAATGAGAGCGGTTGATACTTGCCTATTATTACCTATCGTGAGCTTACTGGAAAAGTACGGTATAATCCAGCAGCCTGTGATTCAGCTTCTCTATTGTTGTCGATGTAAATGACATGAATCATCTCAAGAACCTTTTGTCAAGAATAGGTTCATGCAAGCACTAGAAACATGCAGTAAACAAACATTCTGAAACTAGCATCTCAGTGGGTCATAATAGACATAACTATTACAACAGGACACAACAGGTTGGAAATATAGTTAAAGTCAGTTATGTGTGGGAGGAAGACCTTGGCATGTCATTCACGGAAGAGCAAAAAGAAACGATGCTTCATTTTGGTCATAAGTTCGCAATCAGCAACAAATATCAAGAGATAAACTACAAATTAATAACACGCTGGTACAGAACGCCAACTAAACTACCAAAGATATACCCCCACACTGATACAATTTGCTGGAGATGTAAAACAGTCCCGGGTATACTTATTCATTGTTTTTGAGATTGTTGTCCTCCTTCTGGACAGGTGTGGCAGAATTTACATAAACTCACAGGTATCAATATATTAGGCAAACCTAAACTGGGTCTCCTCCATGTTTCCAGCATGTCAAGGAAGAGATATAAACGTTCACCTCTGCGGCATTCGCTCAATGCATCAAAGGCATGTATACCAACCTGCTGGAAACAGGACAGCCCACCGACTATTGTCAATGGCTGAGGCGAGTAACAGATATATATTATATGGAAGAGATGATTGCTACTGGAACTGACAAAGCAGAAGAATTTACTCAAACTTGGTACTACTGGATCCAATTTTGCACTACTTCTGGGTTCAGTGTATTAATGCATCAGACTTGAAGGAACAATCTGTCCCCAATAATTTACATCCTACTGTATAATTTTATAGTGCAATAGAAGTACAACTGTGGCAAAAAAGTTTTAAAGATGCACCTATAGCCTTCCCACCTTATCCCCCCTTTTCTTTTTCTTCTTTCTCTCCTCTGTTACAAAATTTAAATGAAAACGAGGTATCCTGGCTTTGTATAGGTTTATTTATCAAACAATTGTTATGTATGTATACTGTTTATAAGTGAATGTAACCATTGAATTTTGTATCTGCTGTTGATGTATGAACCTGTATGTATTTCAATAAAAAATGTAATAAAAAAAAAGGCAGTTGGGTGTACTCAAGGAAGAAATATATTTTTTAACCTATACAATCCCAACAATAAAGAAAACTGCTGTTACTGTGCCCTACAATAGTGTATAACATAAGGGGACCAATGTATAACTAAGCAAACTTAACTGACTTATGCTAGCACAAGCTTGAGCAACCTACGGTCCGCGGGCTGTATACGGCCCAATAAGGTTGTTTCTCCGGCCCTTTGGGTGGTCCATGGCTCTGGCCAGTGCCACCCCGAGCAGGGTCAGGAAAAAAAAAAAATAATAATATTATTAATAATAAAAAAACAAAGCCGAAAAATTGTTTAGGAAAAATATTCTGTACATTTCTGCAATACATGCATGTATCCCCATGGTTTACTCTCCAAATCTGGTAAATATGTGATAAAAATGTTTTCAGCTACCAAGTCCTTAGATTGTAAGCTCTTTTGTGCGGGATCATCTACTCCTCCTGTGCCATTGTTTGTATTGCCTATAATTTGCAACCCCTATTTATTGTACAGTGCTGCATAATATGTTGGTGCGTAATATATACAGTTTAATAATATTACCCCATCCCATACAGTATTCTTTATAACCTAGAAATGAATGAATTTGCATTCTAAAAAAACAAAAAACAACTATGTGGGTTGAACTCTTGAAATAACACAGGAAGTGTACACAAAACACAGGACAACTCTGGATTTCATGACATTTCCTCCTTATTAGTGTTGAGCGAACCCGAACTGTAAAGTTCAGGTCCGTACCGAAATTAACGATTTTAGGTACCCGGACCCGAACTTTCAGCCAAAGTTCGGCCGAACCCGGCGAACCCGAACTTCCAGGTGTTCGCTCATCCCTACTCCTTATAGACAGATAATAATACTTTTAGTTATATATATAACAGGCTTTTTAGAAAAAAAGATGAATTACATGCACTTTAAAATACAAATTTAATGCCGACTCTCCAGTCTATCTGACCTTCCCAGAGATGATCTGTACACTTCTATACAGCCCTGCATAAACTGACACACCAATGTAGCAATGCATCTCATTTGTCTTTCTTAGCACTTTGTATTGACTCAGGACATATACCTGACCTGTGCAGGCCTTAGTGTAGCTTCTAGCCCATAGCAGGCCTTCAAAAGTTCAGGTATTGTTTCCAATATACTTAACTGAAACAAGGCCAGGATTGAGGAAGATTTATTAAAATTTAAGAATGCATTTATCTTTTATTTTTCTTTTATATTTATTGCAGCTTCAGTGTACTTTGTTGAGTGTTTAAATGAATGCGAAAAAGTCCTTATAAGAGCCAGAGGTGCATAAATATAAATATGCTAATTTGAGTTTTGAAGATAACCCTTAATTTGAGTATTTAATAGATTGGGTGCAATACCAGATATCTAGGTTTCTGTGTATATATTTGAAAACTCAATATTTTCTGTGTGCCACCTAACAACCCTACAGGAATGGCCCAAAGTGTGGGTCCTCTGATAATCACTAGGGGATCTGATGGGATTACTTTGGCATCTTGTTTAAATGATTACTCTACTTATAGACATATTGGCTTTATTCATCAATACTTTGCATCCCGTGGTGGATCATTCAACATTTATAAAAAAAATGGCTTAAAATTTGATCTCTTTGGCTTCCCAGCTGCTCTTCTGCAAATAATGAGCTGTCAATGCATTCCAATACACAAGAAACTTCACCTAACCTTTTTTTGGAGATACATCTTACAACAATGCATGACATTGTGTTGTGGCATTTTGCAACATAAATAGATTGTTTTAGTGAATTGGGGTGCCATTGGAAATGAATGGCACTGCAATGCACTAACATGCAAATGGTACAGTACCATTCATAAATGCATATAAGATGGTAACAATCATTAAAGCATATCTAAACCTGAAACTAAAAATGTAATGTCGTGTCACTTTTGGGTCTTTTACCCTCACAGCAGGCTGGTAAACGCAACACTAGGAGATAATTGGGCCCTGTTTTAGTGCATTTGTGCTGACAGGGAACATACTAACAGGAGGAGAAAACAAAGTCAGTTTAATGATGACTTATCACTGTGCTGCTGCTACTTTATAGTCCAGCAAGCACGCTGTGTTGCTTGACCAAACACTACCATTACATTGCCATATTTCTTGAACAGAATGACAAATCTTTTAATGGATATAATGGTTGACATATATATATGTATCCGAAATCTGTATTTAGTTGTATACTTGGTGATTAGCTGGAGGTTCTGTCCCCACCACAATCCATTGAGCTGCAGCATACCTGGACAAACTTTATTAATAGCAACATGTTTATTAATACTTTTGGAGGGTATCCATGTTTTTCATTAAAGGTACATGATCAGCTGGCACATGCATTTGTGTTCCATTCAATTGTTGTTTGCAATAACTATTAGCAGCATTCATAAAATTAACCAAATTAAAAAGAACAGCTATTGGATAAACTGATCTGTATCTGGAGATACATAGAAAATCACCAGCTCCAATAGACAGCTGCACACAGAACACTAATTCAGGAACAGTAAAGCTATAAAATGCCTGTTTAATGCCAGTGTAGCTGTTTAGATTTGCACCTTTCTACTGTTGGTACAAAATGTGTTCCATAGCAGATTTAGCCCCCCAATTTTTTTTACCTGACATAAGAGTTTTAGTATGCTTTGTGGTCACTCTTACTCTGAATGTGTAACCTGATAACAGCAGATGGCTTCTAACGGGAAATTAGTAGAAGCTGGGAACAGATTCTCACCAGCTACTTCTGGAACTCCGAGCAGAAGAGGAACAAATGAGTGTAAAGTAATATTGTGGCCATTGTTCTTGTAACTGGCCCAGAAAGTAAATATTTGTTCCATTCACTTACATGGACAGAAAAGAAAGAAAGATAAATAGATTGATAGATAGATAGATAGATAGATAGATAGATAGATAGATAGATAGATAGATAGATAGATAGATATTATAGTGCCTGTGGTCAATATATTGGGTCCACTAATACAACTGATTATGAGTGGGCCATAACTATAAGGGTGCACAGAGTGGACCCTTATAGTAAATCCCCTGCCTGTGTGCTGCCGGATACATAATCTATATAGGTATATTGTGATTGCTGTGCTGTGCATGATATACAGTATACACTCCATGCTTTTGCAAAAATTGTCTTCTAAAAGGAGAAAACTTTTCTACCATAAACAAAATAAACTCTTGCTAATATAATTTGATAAAGAACTACTTTTAGGCTAAAAATAAAGTAGTTACATAAAATCATGCCCTGCATTTTCTTTCTCTGAAAACATTTTAAAAACTTACAATGTATAAAATGTACTCATATAATAAATGGATTTTATCTTCACCTATATAAATTCTCTAAATCAATATTTACAGTCCTATACTAATGCAGAACAAGTGAATGTGTGTGCACCAGCACATCTTTGGTATATGTAGACATGTACTTGTTGCATGAACCATGCCATGCTCAAACCGTGTCATCAGATAACATCCTATAGTGCCCACAAAAATAAAACAATTACATTATTTGGCCTTTTTATCATACAGGTGTGAAAACTTAGGAAGAAATCACAAAAATTTGGTTGAATGCTGCTGCCCCGTCCACCTTATGGCTTTGATTTGGAATTTAACACTGGAATAGGGCCATACAACTTGATATGGATATTGCAGATAAATACTGTGTGTAAAGAAAAACATCATTTTAAAAAATGTTAAAAACAGATGTGGGGCATTGCTTTCTGAGCAAGGTAAGTGGATAGAGAAAGAGAGAGCTACAGAGAATTATCCAATTTTTACTGAAATGTTTGTGCATTGACTTTTGTAAAGTATCTGAAACCATCACAATTACAATTAGAATAGATGTTATTCTTATTTAGCTTGTTGATATGCTGTCTCATGGAGAATGAACCTATACTGTTCGCATAAAGCCCCTCAGCCTATCATTCACATGTACTTTCACAGTGTAGAAACTTAGAGAGGAAGCGTGTAATGGAGCTTATGGTAATTGGGAGGATGTTTGTGTAGAAATAGTGATAAGAAAAGGTGTTACGAAAGCTTTGTGTGTTTCCTAGTACCTTTATTATGTAAAGATCCTATACAAGTCCTATACAAGCTGAAATGCGTTACAATAGTATTCTTTTACTACATTGTATGCTTAATTTAAAATCTTGTTTTGAAATACAAGCTTGCTGAACAACTTCTTGACAAAGGAACAAAGTTAAATTTAATATCTATATAATAATAAATAAGTCTATTTGAAATGAAGCAGCTCTAAAGGGTCCCTGCTACAATGACCTAAACCAGCCATTCTCAACTATGGAATTCTAGGGTTCCTCCCGAAGTTGCCAGGCGTTCTATGGTTTGTGGCCAATTGGCCAACAAGATGGTACCTCCATAGTTCAGGGGCCAACAACAACTGGTAGAGCCAGCTTTTCTTTACAAAGAACTACTTGTCTGTAAATGTTTCATTCTCAAGCTACATACACACTTCCAATGGTTCTCACCCAATAATTGGCTCAGGGCCGATATCGGGCGGGAATCTGGCATCTGGCGTCCGAACGACTGTCCCGGTGGATCCACGGACGATGGACGACGAATGGTCCTATTGTAAGGGAAGGGGGAGAGCGCACAGCAGGGTGCCACTCCGTCGTTCTCCCCCCTCTGCTCTCCATAGAGCAGAACGGTGCTGTATGTACAGCACTTGTTCATGCATCGTGCAGTCCTTAGTCGTTGGAAAGGATTGTAAAAGATCCTTTCCAACGACAATAACTGCATGTGAGTATGCAGCTTTAGTCTGGGGTGTGTTTAGATGTGTACAAGCTCAAATAAAGCTTCGGGCCCATGATGAGCTCTTTAGGATGCTTTAGGATGTTGTTAAAGTATTGGTTGGCAATCTGTTGGGGTTGTTTACAGTATCACACCGCAGTATGCAGGAATGTATGTATTTATTTGTGAGCATGTTGTGGGGGATTGTAATTTAGTGTTTTTGCGCTGCGTCGCAATTCCATGTATGAATGTACCCTAACTGTATTGTATTTGATTATGTGATTAATAAAATTTATTATTCAATCAAAAATTCTTAGTCTGGGGTAAGGGGCATTTTTCCCACTGGCAATGAATGCAAATAGCATTGTTACCATTGATTGGTTATAGCAGAAGTTCCCCCCCGACACCTGAAAATAATTTTACTGGTTCATCAGTAGTAAAAGGGTTGAAAAAAATTAATCTAAACTAACCTACCTTTTCCCAGTGGTTTGGTAAAAGATCCAGTCAATGGGCCTGATTTATGTTCTCCAAGACTGGAGAAGGTAGACTAGGAGAACCCGGAAGATCCAGCAAACCTAGAATGATTTCTTAAAAATAATTTTCTATTAGTTGGCAATTGTTTTCCTGCACCAGACCCATGTTTGCTGGATTATACAGTTTCTTCCATGATAGTCTATCTTATCCAGTCATAGAGAAACTTAACAAACCAATGAGTCCCCTAATTGTTTTTATCTCACAGAGCTTCCCGATCTGGTAGACAAAAATAGATGGAGCTATTGGGCTGCATTGCACAAATTCTTGTAAGCAATAGGTGGACCCATTGCTGGGAGCTTGATAAGTACTTTAGTATGCTGGCTAAGGTTGGGTAGGTGTGGATTTAAGTTATACTTATTCCTTATAGTAAAATCACATTAGGTTGTGAGCCCCTGTAAGGGGAAAGTTAGTGATATGACAATGGATTTTGTAAAGCACTGTGTAATTTGTTGCCACTATTTAAAAACTGGCTAATATTAACAATAATTAATAATATTAATGCCGAACATTGTAAATCTTTTTTTTCACATTTACAATAAAATTGAGTAAATACAAGCAAGCCTTCTGTTCACATTTTCAACGTGTGCGCCCAAAGTGAATTTGGTTATATAATTTATTGTGCGTTTAGACAGGAACAGACTTGACAAAAAAAAAAAAAAAGGAATATAACTTTACATAACCATCAAATTCCTAACGTCTGAGCGGTCATTTTGTGGTGGCAAATTCCCTGTAAAATAATACAATTTCTTTTTACTAGATTTTAGTTTAAATGTTTTTTTTTTTTATATAATTTAGATTTTTTATATAATTATAATTATTTTATATCAGCATTTAGAAGGTTCATATTGTGGAGGAAATGTATCTTGTTTTTTTTACCAGTTTCTCAGTTATCTCATATTTTGTTTCTCAATAATGCAACAAGTTTTTACCAAGGACATCCTTGTGTTTACCACTTTATCTCAAACACCCCCACATATTCACAAGAGTTGTTGCCCACACAGTATAGTTAGATACTGGGGCCATCCAAGCGATCCCATAGACTAAAAAAAAAAAAAAAAAATTGGCTAAGCCACATCCTTGACTTTCAAGTACTATACAAAATGTATTCAGTAATAAGGTCAGAAATGTATCCTTAAAATATTACTCTTCTAATTGAACCTGCAGCCGTTCAGTAATTACATTTATTTCTGCTATTTCTGTCTTGCTAGATTGCAATGTGCAAAATAATGGTAACCCAAATGTGGATGTGGCCGATGTCCAGGCCCTAGCTGACCCTAACAAGCTTTTTAGGATGAAAGTAGGAGCCTTCAAAACCCAGAACCTTTCAAACGTACCTTCAAAGGATACTAAAATACCTTCGGCAGTTCAGTCATTTACATTTATTTACACAACTTTTGTCTGTGCAAAGTACCTACAAAGTAACCTGAACTCTGTGCGGGTGTGACCACTTTGAATATTTATCAGCAGTGTCCAGGCACAAGCAGAGGCGTCAAGAGCGTCTGACCCTATGCTTTCCGATACGAAGGTGAAAGGTTTCACTACCACCACCAAAAAAAAAAATATATATATATATATATATATATATATACAGACCTTTTGTTTGAAATGTTATATTTTATTTTTTTTTATATTTTAAAATTTTCTGATACAATAGAAATACATCTGTATAGTTTAGGTTAATAAAAAAATCTATGTGTACATGTCTATGTAAATGGTCTGGAAATGCGTGGAAATCCCTAGCCTATGGGGATCCAGACTCTTTTTCTATATGTAGATGGATGGGTGTAGACAAAGAAACAACTGTTCCCTGGAATGCGGCCCTGGCTGTTCACAGACTATTGTTTGTAGTGCCACGTTAACATAATATTGTACAGCACATCCTCGCATTGCTTTGTACCCACAGCATAACCAGGGCTGCCAAATGCTTCTTATGATTGGTGATGCCCTCTGTTTGTATAAAAAACATATTGACCAAATCATGTATTTTCTTCTAACTGTAATCTCCATGGAGTTTAAAAACATTTGCTGTAAACTCAAAAACTTGCCGGTCAGCTTTTCCTCAGACTATGAGCTGATGACGCTTCAAAGCCTCCTTCTGCAACCATTGTTTAACATTTTTGGTCATCACAGTCACAGTACTTTACTAAAGTCAGATAAGAACAAAAAATTAGTGGTGACAAAAAAAGGGATATTCCAGTGTTATAGAGTAACTGAAACAAAGAAAATATTTTACAGTATAGAAACAATATTTATTTCTGTAAATGTATACACTTTGAAAATAATCATTCAAAAAATAAAATTTGTTTCTTTAAATCTGCATTTTGACTTTTATTTTATTTTATCGTTATACACATTTTTTTCAGTTAACTTATTTTCTACTTATAAAACAATGCATGCTTTAATGTGGTTAAATTGAAAAAGTTTACATTTCCTCTATATATATTTCACTGTGCTAGGTAAATCTAATATTACTGTATATGTACATATATAACATAAAAAGGTAAAAAATGCTGTATGAATTAAATAATTACTCTCATCTACCCTAAATAAACAGGGATACAAAGTGACATATATTAGTATAGGGTACAGTAAGGGCCTATAAAATGGCTGAAAATGCTGATGTATTAGGTTATTTCCTAGTATATACACAATGATACAAAATGCCATATAATAGTATGGGGTACAGTAAAGGCCTATAAAAAGGTGGAAAATGTTGTGTGTATTAGGTTTTTATTCCCTGGTATATACACAATGATACAAAATACCATATAATAGTATGCGGTACAGTAAGGGCCTATAAAGTGGCTGAAAATGCTGATACATTAGGGTATTATTCCCTGGTATATACACAATGATACAAAATGCCATAAAATAGTATGGGGTGCAGTAAAGGCCTATAAAATGGCTGAAAATGCTGATGTATTAGGTTTTTATTCCCTGGTATATACACAATGATACAAAATGCCATATATTAGTATGGGACGCAGTTAAGAATCATAAAGAAGGTGTAAATGCTTTATGTATTAGGATAGTATGTAATAAAAACTGATATATAACAATATGGTGCAGTTATGGACAACTGTCAAAAATTGTATGTATAAACTATTTGATTTTAAACATTGATGCATACTGATATATAGTAATATTAGTACACACAGAACACATAGAGGGGTATAAAGTATTTTCTGTTTATTGAGGTATTTTCATTTATAAAGTGATGTTTCCTGATTTCTAATAATATTGGGTGAAGTTATGAAGCATATAAAGGCTATATATAGGCTGGATTCACACTGGCAGACAGGTTGTGGTGCGTTTACTGCTTCCTCACCCCAGAGATCCTGGCCTCTCTGAGACGCTCCATGTAGTGTCTCCCTGAGGCAGCCCCATGGGGAATGAATAGGGGCACCGCTCACTGCCACCAGCTGTCACATGTGCAGACGTTGGTTCTTTGCCCCTAGGTTTCAGGTTCAGAAAGTTAGGTGTTTCTCAACCAGGATTCCATGAAATCCAGGGTGGTCTATCTTTATAAGGGTGGTCTATCTAACCATGACTAGAAAGGTGGCATTCCTTCCACTGGCCACTAATTTGGAAGCTTTTTTTCATATTGACCCCCAAAAATATATATATAACCAGTGATATACCCTGATATATAATTAAATGGGGTGCAGTTAGGTCATGTAAAGTTTGATATGTAATATATACAGGTATAATTAAATATAAATAAAACCAGTGATATACACTAATATATATTAGAATGGGGTGTAGTTAGGCTATGTAAAGGTGTAAAGTTTGGTTTATGTAATATATGTAAATAAATATATATAAAACTAGTGATATACGCTGATATAAAATAAAATGGCGTGTAGTTAGGTTATGTAAAGGTGTAAAGTTTTGTTTATGTAATATATATAAATGAATATAAAACCAGTGATATATACTTATATATAATGGAATGGCGTGTAGTTAGGTTATGTAAAGGTGTAAAGTTTTGTTTATGTAATATACATAAGTATATATAAAACCAGTGATATACGCTGATATATAATAAAATGGCCTGTAGTTAGGTTATGTAAAGGTGTCAAGTTTGGTTTATGTAATATATATAAATAAATATATATAAAACCAGTGATATATACTGATATATAATGGAATTGCATGTAGTTAGGTTATGTAAAGGTGTAAAGTTTGGTTATGTAATATATATAAATAAGTATATATAAAACCAGTGATATACGCTGATATATAATAAAAAAAACCAGTGATATACACTGATATATAATAAAATGCCGTGTAGTTAAGTTATGTAAAGGTGTAAAGTTTGGTTTATGTAATATATATATACATTAATATATATAAAACTAGTGATATACGCTGATATATAATAAAATGGCGTGTAGTTAGGTTATGTAAAGGTGTAAAGTTTGGTTTATGTAATATATATAAAGAAATATATAAATAACCAGTGATATACACTGATATATAATAAAATAGCGTGTAGTTAGGTTATGTAAAGGTGTAAAGTTTGGTTTACGTAATATATATAAAGAAATATATTTAAAACCAGTGATATACACTGATATATAATGGAATGGCATGTAGTTAGGTTATGTAAAGGTGTAAAGTTTGGTAATGTAATATATATAAAGAAATATATAATATATATATTGGTGTGTGTAATATATATAAATAACTATATATATTATATATATATGTTGGTGTAAGTAGTATTATAATATATATTTATATAATGATAGCACATAGTGGGAGGTGGTCTTGGGAAGTTTTATTGTTACACGTGACAGAATTGTCGGTTAGAACTATCGGTTTGGATACTTTGTAACAATTTGTAATATTTCCCAGAAGTTTTATATCATTTCGGTTCTACTCTAACATTCAAAAATCATCAGCAATCTCCTGTCAGCGGCTGTTAGAGCCACCAGCGAGCAGCCGGACGCTGACGTCACAAAGGCAAGTTGGGCCGGCAGCCAAGGAGCGCGCGAAGCGTGGTTGAGCCAACTCCCGGAACAAACCGATCAGCGCTGGTTTGAGCTGGCGTGTTGTCAGGGTAACGGAAGCTGCCCTATAAAAGAAGCCGGGTGCCGGCGCCTCAGTACTCAGTGTTAGTTGCTGTATTGCAGAGCTTGCTGTGGTTTGTTGCTCTCCTTGTGCTTTGTAATTTATAATTTCTCCTTGAGGATTTGGTTCCTCGATGGGTACAGCTTTCGTAAATGCTTTTTAAGGTAAGTTTCTGTGGATTTTACACTTATTTCGATGCTTTCACTCCAGGGAAAGTCTTTTGAATTTAGACACGTGACCTTATCTTTTACATTTTAACATTACGTTTGGATATAGATTTTTTTTTTTTATTAGATCTTTTATATACTGTCTTGTTTGTATTTTTTTGTCTTTATTTTTGTATTTTATTTTTTTTTTGTCTCGATCACCTATGTTTGGTTGTTTGCTATATAGGTAGTTTTTAAGCTTTCATTTTTATAGATCTTTTTTATTTGTACCATTTTTAGTGTGGTTTTTTTTTCTGTAGTGAAGGTGAAGCCTGGGGCTTGGCCATATCTGGGTGTAACACGTGTCCTAGAGGAAGTGGGGGATGGGTTCTTTTGTCACCGAGCTGTAACTTGCCTCCATTCGTCCTCCATTAGACCTTTATTGTATTTTACCCTTTCCTGTATCTCTTATGGTGGATTCCAAGAAATAGAAGGGGTCTGTAGAAAGTTTAAAACTATGTGGGGGGTTTCCCCAGTACCTGTAGCAGGGGCTAATTATCCAAGGGCTATGCCATGTGTCCTCCCTCTGCTTGCTATAAGATGACCTGTCATTACTGTAATTATGAGAGATTTTGGGAATGTGATCTGAGCTATGTAAGCTTCAGGACTGGAATCTGATTTCTGTAAATCAGTTCTTCTCATGCTGTGTGAATAAATCTGGATTTTACGGTCAGTGCATGCAGATGGCAGAGGTGTAGTTTCTGATATTCAGTGTTCCTTCTTTGGTGTTGGGCTTCATGGAAAAATACAGTGGTTCTGAGCCATGTCGGTTCTGCTTGGTCAGGCATTGCTGGCATTCTCCTACCAAGAGGAGAGACTTTGCTGTCAGGACTAGAGAGCTTTCTAGCCAATAGGATAGCAGTACGGGTGCCGGCATTGCATCTGATTGGCTGTCTTTTTCTCTGGTTGTACGTCACTCCTTTTGCCGGTTGTGACACGCGGTTAGCTTCCTGGACAGGGCTGTGCTCCTTGCCTAGTCATTCATTAAATGGGCTGGGTGTGTGACATAGATGGTGCAGTTTTTTCCAGCTCTGTGGAAAAGCAAAGTTTAAGCCAGCTGGCTTATATGATTGCTGATTGATTTTAGAGATTAATATCCTCTCGTCTTGCAGAACACTGACAGCACAGCAGCGAAGAACAGCTCCTTTCTTGGAGTAGGTCTCGTCCTTTATCTGCCGGGCTTCTATTTTACGGGAGAACCTCCGTGGGTGCAAAGCTGAGGACCTCTTTGCAATAAACCCCATCTCTCACTTGTCCATGTAAGTATCCTTAAAGATAGAGATCACATGTAATGGATGCATTGATGTGGATGTTGTCTAAAGCATCTGTCTTTACTTTTTACAGTTTGTTGCATTCTTCGTGTTGTGGTCTTGTAAAACTGAGACAATGAACGGCTTTGGCAACGAAGACTTTGACTTCAGCTTCCTTGAGGAAGGATTCTCTGCCCGGGATATCCTGGAGCAGAAAATTAACGAGGTGTCCATGTCTGTGAGTATATTGTTACATCCTACAGAAGCTTAAACACCAGATTATTGACTCTTCAAATGCCTAACTTTGGTTTGCTTTTTCCAGGATGACAAGGATGCTTTTTATGTTGCTGATCTCGGCGACATTGTAAAGAAACACATCCGGTGGTTTAAAGCACTTCCACGTGTGACCCCTTTCTATGCTGTTAAATGTAATGACAGCAAAGCCATTGTGAAGACTTTGTCCATTTTGGGCGCAGGATTTGATTGTGCTAGCAAGGTGTGTATTATATCTTTATATACACAGGTAGTCCCTGGGTTAAGGACAACTCCTAGATACGAACAAACGGGTGCAGGATGAGGGGGAAGGGGGTGGTTTGCATGAATTGCAGGAGAAATCTTTTGCTAAACACAGCTGAAGTTGTGGGTGATCTTGGGGAGATGAGCTTTTTCTGCAGCCTCTTGTAACTCTTTGATGACCAAGACAAACTCTGCAGCTGTTTCTTTTTGCATATCAAAGCTCAGCTTGCTCCAGAAGTTAATGAATGTCTAGGCTCGATAGATTTTTTTTTTTTTTTTTGTCTGTGATTGATTTACCTTAGTGAAATTATATACAGTAACCTACACCATGCTGCATAATATGTTGAGACAAACATATGTCCTAATTGAATTTATTAAATCTACCTGTTCCTACTTGTAAAACAGTCCCTATCTCTATGTAACCTGGGGACTACCTATAAATTCCTCCTTTGGCTCACAAATTTCTCTTAAAAATGTTATATTTATCCCAATGTTTCATTCTCTCCACAGAATGAAATTCAGCTTGTCCAGAGCATTGGTGTCCAACCAGAGAGAATCATTTATGCAAACCCTTGCAAACAGGTTTCCCAGATCAAATATGCTGCAAGCTGCGGTGTTGAGAAGATGACCTTTGATAGTGAGGTGGAACTAATGAAAGTGGCAAGAAATCACCCCAGTGCAAAGTAAGAAAATAGGAAAGCTTTACAAAATATCTTGTGCCCTTGTATCATTTTATTACAAATTAGAAATTACAACCTAACCTATACACAACTAGAAATTACCAATTGAAGAGCCATAACCATAAGTGTCCCAGTAGGAAGATCTCTTTATTTCTGTTTCAGCTTGGACATAAAACTTAGGATTTTCCCATAACTTCGTGAGTTGGTGACAATGGTCATCCGAATAAATGAGCATGGGGAGACCCTTGGGCAGTGTTCTCCCCAGCCCCTTTTAGCCAAGCGCACCACCCAGCACTTTTTACTAACACCTGGCTGTGTTTAGGTGGTTACTGTAGAGTTGGGCCACAATACTTTAAATCCACATGGCTTTAAAAAAAAAAATGCCTTGGTTGTACTTTGCTGGGGGATTTCTTAACTAGAACTTTATAGCTATAACAGGAGGATTCATGGTTTTTCTGCCTTTCTTTCCAGACTTGTTCTGCGTATAGCCACAGATGACTCCAAAGCTGTATGTCGGCTAAGTGTGAAATTTGGCGCCACCCTTAAAACAAGCAGGCTGCTTCTTGAGCGTGCTAAGGAACTGAATGTTGATATCATTGGTGTAAGGTGTGTATATTTTTAGAAAGTTTCTTTTACAAATGTGTAAATCTGAATTGTGTGGATGTCCTGTTATCAATGATCTCGTGTTAATAGTTTTTATTTCTTTATGTAGCTTCCATGTTGGGAGTGGCTGCACAGACCCTCAGACATTTGTGCAAGCTGTATCAGATGCTCGCTACGTCTTTGATATGGGAGCAGAACTTGGGTTCAACATGCACCTACTTGATATTGGTGGTGGCTTCCCTGGGTCAGAGGATGTCAAACTGAAATTTGAAGAGGTAAAATACTACTATGATTAGTCCTTGACCACTAAATGGCCACAGAATGCCTTTAACTGGTCCTATCCTCCTAATGTGTATCCTACTGAAATTCACCGGTCTGTGCTGCAGATTTGCTTTTGGGGAGACCATCAATGCTTTAGCTTTGTAACCTCCCCAGTCTAGCTTGCGGTTTCTATTGGCATTTTCAACCAAATGTAGGACTAATGTGTGATGTATTCGTAATGTGTAAGGTTTAACTTTCTTTAAACCATTTAATCTAAACTGGTTCTCGCTTTCTTTCCTTTAGGTGACATCAGTCATTAATCCAGCTTTGGATAAATATTTCCCTGTTGACTCTGGAGTGAAAATTATTGCAGAGCCTGGAAGATATTATGTTGCATCAGCATTCACCCTGGCTGTCAATATTATCGCTAAGAAAGTCATGCTGACTGAACAGACTGGCTCTGATGGTATGTATTGCACCTGGATAAAACTTTCTGATGTCATCCTCAACATGCTTTCAATTTTTTTGTGCTCTCAAACACTTTCTTACAATATTTCCTTTCATTTTTTAGATGAAGATGATGCTTCCAATGACAAAACACTCATGTACTATGTAAACGATGGAGTCTATGGCTCCTTCAACTGCATTCTGTATGACCATGCCCATGTTAAGCCCATACTGCAAAAGGTAAGCTTATGAAAAGTTTACAAAGAGCTAATTGTTCCACTAATTTT
>NC_092861.1:21353681-21354620 GCF_032062135.1 Pyxicephalus adspersus
TTTTTTTTCATGTTTGTAGAGTAAATGTTCAGCATTATGCAACAAAATGGATGACTGTGAGATGGGGTCACATTTATCTGTGTTCCTATGGAAACTTTTTTTTTATTGCCTTTTTCAACTGTATTAAAGATGCACAGCTGTCCCTCAAGCATTTGTAGCTTGTGTACTGGCAGAAAGTCATCTAACCTGTTTTTACTTAATAAAGTATGTTTAAAAAATCAATTGGTTGCTCAAGGCTGTGTGTTAAATGTTTTTCTAAAGGAGGCAAAAGGTTATGGTGTTTGGTACTTGAATGAAGTGTCATTGTGGGGCTTGGTACTGTACACACGGGAGTGTGGCACTTCATGCTGCACTGGTAAATATATTCCTGCTTACTACAATTCTACTTATGAAATGTGCACTATAAAATTATATATATATATATAATAATAATATATAATAATTTCCATAGAACTGTTGAACTGATTTGACAAAGTATTACTCCCAAGTAATTAGAAACTTTTTTTTTTTTTTTTACCCGTCTGATGCTAAAATCTCATTTTTGTATTTGAGGATTATTTGTGCATTGAGCAAGCCAGTGTATGGTACAGGTTTACTTTAGTTTAATTAGCTGTTAGTACCAAAACTGCATTGAGGCCATTTAGCATCCAAACAATTATGTTTTAAAGCAAAGATGGTGTTCATCCCGAATTGTTTTTCTTTAAAGCTGAATGAGAAGAAATTGTAGATGGGTGGCAGCGCCTGTATTTTGCCTGTTCAGTACATATCCAAAAACAGCCGAGTGGTTACTTAAAAGTGCTGGGTAGTGTGCCCGGCTAAAAGGGGCTAGATCATAATAAACAATCAGTGAGCACTGTTGGGCTGTATCAAGCTTTCCCATTCCACAACAGACTTGAGTACTAGTCCACAACTTTTTGTAGCTTCTGCACTGATGAGGCA
>NC_092861.1:21355901-21358825 GCF_032062135.1 Pyxicephalus adspersus
GCACAACTAATAAAATGCACTGGAACCAGAAGCACAGGTTTTGGGGGTGGAGGAATTTCCTTTCATCTAAGGTTAAGTCATGGGCTATCTGAGGTGGAGGATTTTTGTAATCTGTTTAACACAGAGCCCCAACAAACCTGTCTGCAGAATTCGGCAGTAAAGCGACAGTTACTATACATGAACATATAAATTTTGTCCAAAAAAGGGGTTTTATGAAGCATGTACCAGGAAGCTTTCCCCTGGTTTGTATGATGAAAGATACACTTGTACAGAAGCCCTAGTATTGCCATTGTTAAACAGTATTTATATAGCACCAACATATTACGCAGTGCTTTACATTAAATAGGGCTTTGAAATGACAGTGACACAGGAGGAGAGAATCCTCCCCTAAAGTGCTTGCAATCTAAGAATAATGTGCCAATCTAGCTTTTCTTACTGCGCAGAACTTGGTCTTGTGTCCTTCAGTGTTAGCAACTCAAGAACAAGGTTTTTGGATATGTCCTTTATGCATAGAAGGTACCTAAAGCAAATTAATCTTATTTTTCAATAAGGAATCTATCCTTGCCTGAAGGTTATGTTTTCCAGTCTTGAAGTTGACATTTTGGGTATGACTCTGTGCTTCGCTGACCTTGAGGGTCCAGAGAAAACCAAGGTCATTATTACAACATAATGCAATACAAGAGCCTGTTTTCTTCCTAGCTTCTTGTACCTAGCCGGACCTTTCTGTTTGACTCCATACATCACCTGCAATTTCATATTGTAAACCTAGAATACTAGAAATTAAAATCTGCCTTTACTATTTCTGATATGGTAATTATCTCCTTTCCTGCTAAAGGGTTTGTATTAATAAAACAGTATTAATATGGCACCAACATATTACGCAGTTCGGTATTAAATTAAAAAAAAAATGTATTTCTGCAGTCCAATCCTGCAGTCAATCCATGGAGATTTCATGGACATAAATAGATTTAAATCTATTGAGATAAGATAAGAGTTTAAACTGAATGTATCTTAGAAGTCTATAGGTCTTTAATACATGTTATATGATTTATACAAATAAGATAATAGTATTTAAAGGTTTGGATAGTGGTGACGGCCTAGAACCTTTATCAGGGTTTCATTGCTATGCTCCCAGTGATGTAGTTCATTGGTTTTTACTTTAGTGTTGCAGAAAGTAGTCTATGAATCACAAGCATACCTGGACTAGGCCAGGAGTCCTTTAGTCTTTCTGGGTCAGTGATACCTGGTTGTTTGTCAAGGTTCTAAAACACATTTAACCTTAAATTAAAAAAAACAAAACTATTTTTAGGTTTTTAGGACCCTCTGAACTTTTTTTTGTTTCCTTTGATGAAGCACATTAACACCTTAAGATCAAGTGCTAACTTATCATGACCAGGTTCCAAATGTATATACAGAACCTCTATCAAATGTGCAGTCATGGAAATGTTATAAGGCTTGGGTACACATGTACAATTATTGTCGTTGGAAAGGATCTTTCACGATCCTTTCTAACAACAGAAGACTGCACGATGCATGAACGAGCTCTCTATATACAGTGCCATTCTGCTCCATGGAGAGGGGAGGGGGGAGAACGATGGAGCAGCACCCTGCTGTGCTCTTCCCCCTTCACTTTCAGTAGGATCGTTCTTCGTCTGAGGATCCGCCAGGACGGCCGTCTGAACGATGGATGACTAGCGCTGCACACGCCAGATTCTCATCTGATATTAGCCCTGAGCCAATTGTCAGATGGGAATCACCCGGCGTGTGTATGTAGCCTATGTCTTTGAGCAGCCTAACATTAAAGTTGCGTACACACTTGCAATAATTATTGAAACGAATGTCTAACGACCGATCGTCCGATAATAGTTAACAAAAAAGTGCACAACGCCGACAAACGAGGCTTGTTGCTGGAAACGAATGACCGTCCCAGCGGATCTGATTGAGCGAAGATCGTTCAGTGATCGGGGATGGTTCTGCAGTACACTTTCTCCTTTACATGTCACTTTCTGGATGGTTCAAACAATCGTATCTAGGTATGTACAGTATTGGTGGATTATATTTGAACGTTCTTATTGTTACAACATGTACATAATTGTGCACAATATGATCGTTCAAAATAATCGTGCATAATGGTTAGTCGTTTGTTTTCTAACGATAATTATTGCAAGTGCGTACCTAGCTTTAGGGATGTGAATAAAACGCAGACGATTCTCTGTATGGGTCATCATCATTAGAGCAAATGAGATTACTGATAAAAGTAGATGTGGACAGGACAATTGTCCAGGGCTGCAATACACCGAACCACGGGGTGCTGGAATACTGAGCGTTCAGGGTCCCAACTTTCTTGGTGAAAAGGGTACCCAGGTTCTGTAGTGTTCATGGTTAGGAAGTTATGTTATGTTGATGATAATATGCCACATAAACAGATTTACTTAGAACAAAAATCAGATTTTGTGACACCTCCATGTAGAAATACAAAGTCCATTCTATAGCCCCAAGGACTGGAAGCTGCAAGTTCATGTTTCACTGGTGCCATCTGCAGGTGAAAATCTAACATTGCATGTAATACTTTCCAAAGTCATAATGCCTAAAATGTATCAAACCCTAAACATAAACATTTCATTTACTGTGGTTTACCACCCTTTAGATGTGATAGCTTCATTTATTTCTAGTTTTATGTTTTGTTGTTTTTTTTTTTTTTATGGGGGTCACCCTGGTTGTTTTAGATAGACTTCAAACATGTCTTCCTTTGTTCACCCACATTACATTACACTGGGGAACAATTTTGAACACATTTTGTTGACTTCAATTTTTTTAAGCATATTTACACTAAAATAGGTATGCTGATTCTGAAAGTAAGGTTAGTTTACTTTGATCACGACAGTTTTTTTTCTCTACCGCTTATATTAATGCGATTACTGTAG
>NC_092861.1:21366494-21367427 GCF_032062135.1 Pyxicephalus adspersus
GACCGTCCTGGCCGATCCACGGCCGATGAACGTCAAACGATCGTAATGCAAGTAAAGAGTAAAACCGCACAGTGGGGTACCGCTCCATCGCTCTCCCCCTCCCCTCTGCATAGAATGTACAGCATCCTTCATGCATCGTGGAGTGCATAGTCGTTGGATAGGATTATAAAAGATCCTTTCCAACGACTATAATTGCACGTGTGTATGCAGCTTAAGGCTGCCCATGAATGAAGGCAATCGATTATGCAATTCTATTCCATGGGGTCACTGACCCTGGCTGCCAAAGTAGTTAATTGGGCAGGTTCATAACATACTGTTACCCCTAAGCTTTGCTATTTCAAAGATACTTGGAATTCAGCCTCTCACTTTATTCTTTTATCTCTATTAATATACACCACAATGCCACCCAAAGTGAATGTTCTTTGTGTCAACTGATGATAATAGATGGGTAATTAAAATGGGCTTTTGCATATGTGATGTTCCCTTTCTACACAGTATGAAATAGCCAGCACTTTGTTTTTCAGCTTTTTTTAATTATTTATACATAAATTCATAATTGCATTAACAACAATGTATAGCAAAGTCTTTTATAATATGTGATTGTGTAAAATAGGTATATTAGAGCCCAGCTGAGGCTGACTTGCTACACAAGTTAAAAGTTACATATACATAACTATAACAACCTCAGCAAACACAGCTCTGCCCCTTTTTTATCTTTGTATATCCTTTTTGTTATCTTTTATATAGTGTACAAATGTCTTTTCCTGAATCCAAGTCTGCAGATACCATGACATACTGTACCAACGCTAGACTAATAAGATTCTGGTTCTGCAGACATTTCGATCTCCTCGAGCAGTCAAGTTTCCTCATTTGGAACACTTTTACAACTGGTAGAAAAGTTGTGTGACAGACACTTGAGGAAATGAAAAGTTC
>NC_092861.1:21368317-21368843 GCF_032062135.1 Pyxicephalus adspersus
ATTAAAATAATGTACCTGTTCCGACTTACATACAAATTCAACTTAAGAACAAACCTACAGTCCCTATCTCGTATGTAACCCGGAGACTACCTGTATAGTGCTTGGCTGATGTGCTCCTCCTGTGTTTCCCTATAGCACACCACAACACAATATAATACACAACCAGATACTGTGGACCTCAGAGAGGCAGAGACAGAGTGGCCTATATCGACTTGATATGTACCGTATTTTTCGCCCTATAAGACGCACCCAATTTGATCACTCATGTGCCATTCAAATTCCCTTTCTGATCACTCTGTGCCATTCAAATTCCCCTTTTGATCACTCTGCCATTCAAATTCCTCTTCTGATCACTGTGCCATTCAAATTCCCATTCTGATCACTCTGTGCCATTCTTAACTTTTTTTCCACTGTACAGCAGTTAGGGCAGGGATCAGCAGGGGGCACTGTGCCGGCTTTTTTTGCTCTGCACTACAGCCAGGAGGAGACACATGCTGCAGCCAGCAAGGAGAGGAGACACACGCTG
>NC_092861.1:21369953-21371588 GCF_032062135.1 Pyxicephalus adspersus
CATTAGTTGTATTATCTTTGGTATTACTAAAGAAATGCAAAATATTTGTTTGCTTTTTCTCTCTCATTATGGGTTTATTTCATTCCAATCTAAGACCAAACAAGAAATAATAGTTATCAAACTATTTGATGCCATTAAATATAACAGTTAAAGAAAATACACAGGTAAGGTCATACTTACCTAAAAGATAATCTGAGAAATAAACAAATAAAATAAATCAATCGGATGAAAATCGGTATTGGCAGAGCAGGGTGACTGTTGGAAACAATGGTGGAAACAATACTGAAGCGTACGGCTCGGCAATGGCCGTTTCATACAACTTAACACTACACTGACGTCACGCTGTGCCTCCCTTGTTTTTCTGGCTCTAGTACAGTTCATGAATTTAGTGCAATATAAAAGCGAAAATTGTCAGAGTTATAAGAATTTAATAGAATATTATTTTTGTTTTATTATTAATAAAACATAAAATTTGCAAATAATGTCTACATTTTTTGTGGACCACTGGTTGGGGAGCTTTGCCCTAGAAAATCAGACCATCATGGACCACACGTGAATGGCAAAGAGCACCAGACTATAGATATCTGAGGTTTAAATAAGACTGGTTCCACCAACATATTTCCAAAGGTAGTACTGATTATTCACACATTATTCTGATTTTTCACATATAATCTGCAACACTTTATTCTACTTTTATGGCTTTGAAGTATTGGTATGTGATTAATCTACACTTTTACTAATTTAGATTATGAGAATGAATATACCATGTCAATTTTGTTTGGCATTTGTTCATGTATCTGTAGGCACTGTTTATATGAAAATCTAAGGTTTGCCTGTTCAAATGTGATTAGGAACTTAACAATATCCATGGGGTGTACTTGCTTCTTGATATCTGTATATAAAAAGAAAATAGAATCAGCTTTGTGTTAATTAAAAAAATGTATGGATATAAAAACCGTTTGTTTCTTCGATCTTCTGAATATTAATGAAAAGAAATGAAGGGTTTAGTAAAGAAACAAAAAATAAAGTAATTTATATTAAACTGAATTTTAAGGAGACAAATAGCCCAAATGGGAAATCATTAAAGTATGTTAACAAAATAAATAAAATTAATGAAATAGTAAACCCTCATTCCTGAACCCATTCTTTGATTTTTTTTTTTTTTAGTTTTATACTTTTATTTTTCCTTTCTTCCTTTCTTCCTTTCCTATTCATATTATCTGACGATCCTGATGTTGGGGTGCCAACTCTGCTACTGCTTGGTTACCTATTCATTGTTGTATAACGGGGTGTTCACAGGGAGAGAACAGCTGTGTGCAGATGCTAGACTTTCATTAACCAATAAAAACTTTTATGATCATGTTGGCGGGAAATCTAGGATCTGTAGAGCTGTTTCCAGCATCATGTAATGATCTGCCATGTTGGTGGAACTTGTCTTATTTAAACTTTAGGTAACTTTGGTCTGGTGTGTTCTTTGCCATTTACGTGTGTGGTACTATGTAGAGATTGAAATAGTTCTCTAAGGTCTAAAAGCTAGTAGATGAATATAAGTTTGACAATTGAAAAGCAAAATGTCCTAAAAAATATTGTAAGAAAGATAATCCACCATGCTGGATCACTAACCAACCAACCAAC
>NC_092861.1:21374412-21402009 GCF_032062135.1 Pyxicephalus adspersus
TAGCTCAGGCAGCACATAAAATCAGGCATGCAACCTCTTTCTCCATTGTGCTGCTGGTCATCTTGGCTCACCCCATACAAATGTATGTAAAGTAAATGTTCCTGTCAATTATCTGCAGTAAAACTCCTATTATATCTATAAAAAGTTGGTTTTAGCAGAGTCAGAGAGCCGCAGGTAGTGAATGTGTGCTCTGGGCCGTTCCACTCGCTATCCAAGCTATAGAAAGTGAAAATGATAATAATGACATTTCATGTCTCAACTGCTTGAGAATGTAGCACTGGGATAAGAAAGGAATATATATGCCAGACAAAGCAGCAATAACATTTATTGTTCTGACCTTTTCTGGCTTAGACAGTTTGATTATCCGGATATATTCATAAACTCACTTGCCAGAATAAAAATGAGAGCAACGACAGAATACTAAAAAGAATAAAGATCTCCAGAGGAAGGTGAAAAAAATGGAAGATGATAAATAGAAAGTGTTATATTAGACACTATAAGTAACCCTGGATAGAAGTAATAAACTACATTTGTAAATGAAACCTCCTAACTTTACTTATTCTGTAGTTAATTCTTATATCCGCCACTAAATATTTGCTTTCTATGCCATGCAATCCAGGGCTCTAACCCAAATATACACTTTGTAAGATTAGAGGCCAGCCACTATTCCTTCTTCTTTCTGAGACCACTGGTGATGTATAGGTCTCTCTGTGGATCCTCTGCATGAGCTGGACATCGTTTTGTGACCACTCCCAGCGATGGAAAGAAACCAGCAACTAACATCACCCAACCGGTTCTGTACACCAAAGACTACATTGGTTGATTGATAGGCCATAGAATTCTGGTCTGTCCTGCCCATCCATGCCTACCACTGGGCAGAGACTAGGCAGTATGCCTAAGTTGCCTTGTAATGCCCACTAGTACCAATGATCGATGTAAAAGAAATCCCCACTTGCACAGTTGGCACTAGATCAGGGTTTCTTTTGATTAACTTTTCTCTGACCGCTGTTCTAACCTTTTTGACTCCGTGACTGTGGTGAAAACAAAGAGAGAGGTGAGGCTTACCAACAAGGGTACACACAGGAATAAAAATCTTCTAACCTTACCCCACTCTAGAGATTCACTGTATTGCATATTAAGGCACATTTATTTTTTATACTAACATGCTGTTCGATCAGCAAATTGACTGCATTAAATACCAATAATGCAGGACATACAACAATAATTTAGTATATTCTGTATTACAATTGTAATATATTTATATGTGGAATTTAATGTAATGATCTGAGTCAAGGCAGGAAAATATCCATTATTATTTAGAAGAACCACAAAAATTATCCTGGTCCTAGAGTTGCCAAAAGAAATAAAAATGCAAAAAATCCATACACCATCATTTCAAATGTTTCTATGCTTGATCAGTACAGTCTGTAGTCCTTAAAGGTAGGTAGTGACAGTGCAAATTTAATATGTGTCTCCTTTTAAGTGTACCTGCATTGATATTGAGGTATATAAACTGACTTGTATTTGGTTGCAGATACCTTGCAGCTCAGGGGCCCAAGTGCTTAATATGAATTCCAAGACGAAATCTGGCACATCTTAACCCGTCTTACAACTGTTCTCAAAACTTTCTTATTGCCATGATGGACCTAAAGAATGATGTTGGAGATTGGAGTTGGGGAGAGGTAAGAGACCAAACTTATAAACTAAATTTGCAAAATACTTTTTGCTCATTTAAATGATCACTCAAAACCCATGTTTTCAAATTTGCCTACCCATCATCTACTGACTCTTAAACCCTCACTACTTCCCACCATTACAAATCTCCCCTGCTACTGTGTGTTACTTCTCCCCCCTCCTAGATTGTAAGCTTTTCTGTGCCATGTAATATGTTGGAGCTATCTAAATCCTGTTTAATTAAAATAATAATACATTCTGTGAGTACAATTCCAGTGAATATTCTTTGCCCATCAACGGATGGTTCTTCCTGCCAGCAGATAGGTATACTCCAAGTCTTATTTCAATAATAAATCAAACATGGAAAGTGTAAAATTGACTTTTGTTAATAAAAGTTTTAGTTGATGATGAAACTCTGTATTAATGTTATATAAAGAAAAAATGTACAGGACAGACCTACCGAAACAATTTGATGGAATCGCTTATCTCTTGGATGATAGGGATGGTCCTAAATAGCTTCCCAAACACTCCCTCCCCATTCCAGCTGTTGTAATAACACTGCGTATACCCCATAATAAATGTCTCGATATCTGAAAGATGCATTTTAACATTCTGAGCTTCAACATCAGACAAACACAGTCATCAAAAGGTAAACATCTCTGTGTGGCAAACTGCCTAATAATTTGACTTGAAAGAGTGAAAAACATTTGCCAGCTGATGTTTTGACATCCAGCCTCTAAGTTTACCGCATGCTCGTTACCTTAAGCGCGCTTCATTTTATTGATTTAAATGGCAGAGAAGAATTACAATACACTGAAACATGTCAGCTCTATCCACTTTTATTAATATTTCCATAACCTCCATCGGCAGCACTCGCCTGCTAGTTTACATGCGGATAGAGACACCCTATTAGCAATTTTCGCAATCTGGAACGCTGTTAAATTGCACGACTGTTAACCTTCACAGCCTATCATTAGCCATTATTACTAAACTGCATCTGCATCACTTATTGACTTCTAAATACCGCCTTGATTTATTTAAAAGCTGTTTACTTTAATTTTCAAGGAAGTCATTGTACAACTGCATTGAAAGAGCAAAATAGAATTTCAGTGTACAATGTTTGACAGGGAAATAATCCAAATAGAATAAAAAACCATGGCCGATGGCAACGGAATCGAGCAATATTAAAAGTTAAAATGTTTTAGATGGCTCTGGGTGCATCAAATTAAAGTGCTTTAATAATTGCTTCTGGGAATCTTTTATAGATTTCTTCGTTCTCTTTGAGGACACATGGGGGGTAAGAGATGCATGTGAGTTAATGGTACTGAATAAAACAACGTGGCAGGAAAAACGTACCGACCTCTTTACTGGTGATTAACTACTTTTAAAGTTTTAAATGGCTTGTTAACTGATATGGTGCACAAGAGAACAGGAAAGTCCGGCATGACTATTATTCATTTTCCCCAACGAAGGATCACTTTTATTTTGGAACAATGATGTCACACTGGAATGCCACTCAAATACTTAGATCAATCTATTAGTCCTGCTATACAGTCATTAAACTGCATTAATAAAACAAGTATATCTGGTCAAGGTTTGTTAAAAATATATCTAAAAGTATGTGAACACCCCTCTAAATGGACTTGTGGGGTTTCTAGTGAAGGGTACTGTTATTATGATTACAAAATTTTGTGCACTTCAAATCTTGGGCAAAGTTCAGGGATGGCTCTTTGTGCACAGGTATGCAGGCATGCTGAAACACCAAAACCATACAGATATAGTTTCATGAGTTTGAAGTAAAGGAAAAGAAGTGGCCTGCACAGAATCCAGACCTCAACCCTAGAGAACACTTTTGGGGTTGACTGGAGCTTTAATTAAAAGCGCTTTATATCCAACAATCTTGACTTCACAGATTCTCTTTTGGGTATATTTCTATAAAATTTGTAGTATGTCTTGTATGTTTTTGGGCAGAAGATTGGAGGACAACTGCAAATGATGAGTCCTACGCCTGTGATTTTACAATGTGATGCCCAACAAGTTCAAATAGATGTGATGGTCTACAACCTTGAGCATAATATGAGATAATTATCTGTTACTTGCCCAGTTCAAATCAATATTTATGCCACATCCCAATATATAAACCCCCCAACGAAAAAAAAAGAGAAAGGAAAAAAAAATTGAAATGAAGTTCATAGGTCTCATGGTTGTTTCCTGAGGAACCAGGTAATTTGTCCATGAAACGTGGAAAAATTTCCATTGAGAACCAACCAACCACTATCAATTTACTGAGAAGTGATTGTTTTCTTATCGATTTGTAATTTTAGCATGTAACTATTTGCTGTTAGGACGCGCTCTCTAGGCTTAAGATCCCAGGTGATGCCTAACCACAGGAGGGAGCTCGCGGTAGCACTGGGGTTTCAGGACCAGTGCCTCATGGGTTGCTGCATCCCTGTAGCTGGGATTTTTCTCCAGGCATCCTCTGCACTGAGGCTACACAGCTGAAAGGAATTGTGCTATGTGCAGTTGTTCGCTGAGTGGTTCCTCTTAATCCCATGCTGTCATTGGCTGCTGGGGCTTTATAGCCTCTCTGCTCCCAGTCAGATGTGCCTGTTATAGCGTCTGCTGGGCTTACCTGTGTTGGATTGATTTTTGAGTGTTCTGTGTTACTGACCAGCGCCTGTTTCCTGACCATCCCTTGAACTCTGCCTGGACCGTCCTCACCTTGTGACCCTGACCCTTGTTTGTGCCTTTTCCCTTTGTACTGCACTGGATGGGCCCTTTACCTGTGTTTTTGACTTTGGCTTAATTTTGGATTTCCTGACATTAGGTACTCTGCTTTTGTGGGCGTGGGGTCGGCGGTTGGCCTATCTTCAGACACCATTCTTTACACACCAAGTCCTGGGGGCAACGGAGTGCTGGGAGAAGCAACCAGTCTCCCAAGGCTGAGCGGGGGCTGCTATAGGCGAAGACTGGGGCTATAGATTGGGGGATTGGTGTCTGGGGAATACTGATATTGACCCGGGCATTACATTATAACAGGCCATATAAAAAGAGAAAAAAATCTCTTCATGGAGGATTTACTGGAGCAAGTCAGGAATCTGACTGGTGACGTTAACCAACTGGCACAGCAAGTAAGGAAGGTCAAAGGCAAAACTTCACTCCTGCTGTGGCAGCTGCCCCTCCTGTTTAACCCAAGGTTCCCCCTTCCCGTGAAATTTTCTGCTGAACACTGCCAATTTGGGAATTTCACGCAGTCCTGCAAATTGTATATTTAGTTGCCACTACTCTCATCAGGCACGGAGACTCAAAGAGTGGGCCTGGTCATATCCCTTCTCCAGGGAGATTCCCAGACCTGTGTGTTTAATCTACCACCAGGGGACCCAGCCCTTTTCTCGGTGGATAGTTTTTTTCAAAGCCATGGGACTTTTGTATGCCGACCCAGACCTGACTTCTACTGCTGAAACTAAACTGCGCAGTCTCCAACAAGGTAACAGACGGTCAGAGGAGTATGCCTGTAGAGATTTCCTGAGTTTCTACTGTAAAACATTGCCAGGCTTTCCTGCATATGGGTGCCGCTGGCAGTTTTTTTGGATAAGGCCCTAGCACGCTCTCTGGGAATTCCTGTTGTTAGGTCCTTCAGCAGTTTCATGAGTCTAAAGTTAGTGGACAACCGGGAGAGAAAAAGACTTTGGCGTTACTTGTACGCCATGTGTGGTGGCCGTTCCCTTCATGAGGATACTCGAGCATTTGTAAAGGCTTGCACCACGTGTGCTCAAAGTAAAACTCACGCAGCCCCAGCGGGTACCTTTTAGCCACTGCCTGTCTCCGACAAACCCTGGTCGCATATCACGATGGATTTCATAGTGGAAATACCAGTGTCCAGAGGATGCACTGTGGTTTGGGTGGTGGTGGACCGGTTTAGTAAAATGGTGCACTTTGTACCCATTTACAAACTGCCCACAGCAAAGGAATTATCGCAACTTTTCATTGGGAATATTTTCTGGTTGCCTGATATCCCAGGCAATGTAGTCTCTGATAGGGGGCTGCAGATTGTGTCCTAATTTTTGTGTTCATTTAGGCATTTCCCTTTCCTTCTCCTCTAGTTTTTATCCTGAAACTAATGGCCAGATTGAGAGTACCAATCAATGGTTAGGGCAGTATCTCCGCTGCTTTGTCTCAGGTTGTCAGGAAGAATGGGCGAATTGTCTTCCATTTGCCAAGTTCGTCTTTAACGTTAAACGCTGTACATTCATCGAAAAAAATGTCTCCATTTCAATGTCTTGGCGGACGGAATCCAAAATTCTCTTCCTTGTTTGGTCCCCCCTTCAACATGCCTTTGTTGGAAGATTGGCTCACCCACGTGATTACAATTTGGTCTCAAGTACAAAAAAATTTAAAGCAGGCTTCGGGGCAGCAGAAATGATTTGCTGATCAACATCTTTCCAAAGAGCAAGAATTTGCTCCAGGGGACTTAGTTTGGGATTCCACTCGGAATATTGCCCTTCACCAGCCCTCCACCAAGCTCAGGCCAAAATTCATTGGCCCATACCCTATTGCAGGGAGACTTAATAGTGTAACTTATAGGGTGACCCTGCCTCGTTCTGTTAGGAGTGTTGATTCCTTCCATGTTTCGTTATTAAAACCAGCAGCCAATGCGGCACCTTCCTTGGAGCCTCCCAGAGAGCAGAGAGGCTATAAATCCTGTTTATTAATACATTTTTGTTTGTATGCTGTAAAAATATTTGCCTGAAAAGTCCCTTTAAAATAATTTTGACTTCTTGATCATAATAAGTAGGACTGCAGAAGATATAGAATCAATTCTAGAGGGGGCTTCACAAGACCACAGCAAATCACTCAGCAGAGCTGACTGCTGTAGGCACCTTTCTATTCTCAGGCCAGCTTTTTATTCAGAACTCATATTACTTACAGTTCCTCATATTAAGTAAAAGAATGAGGAACACAAGACAATTCGTATAGCCAGTCCATAGCAACATCCATCTCAGGACAGTTCTCCACTCGCACAGCTCTTCTCATTACCGGAAAACAATTAGGAAAAAACATCACAAAATGTTGTGAAATTAAAGATACAAGCACGATAAAAGCAACTTTTGCTTACCAAGCTATATAAGTGAATTTAGCTGCTTTAATTGATTAGAAATGTTTAGGGCAAAATTTACTTTAGCTACATGACCACAGTGTTAAATCCTGGCATATTTTAAAGCCAGGTGGAGAAAAAAAATGTAGGCAGTTGGCGGCCCCTGTATTGTGGCCCATCTCTTCAGTAACCACCCAAAAACAGCTGGGTGGTGCACCCGGTACAAACGGGCTGGGGATAACACTGGACTATGGTAAACACTACTGTTAAATGCACAGAGCCTCCCCTAAAACATAATGTTAGGATACAACATTATACATCAACATAACAATAACAAAGTATATTCGGTCATGTATTTATTTGAAGAAATGGTCCAGTAACATATCTGCATGTGGCAAAAGTCAGTATTTGATGTGACCTCCTTGTTCAGCAATAATGGCAAAAAAACATTTGTAGTAACTGTTGGTCAGTCCTGCACATCTACTTTTTTTAGGCAGGGGAAAAGAACAGCTTTAGCATGTTGGTGGGTTTCCTCACATTAACCACTCACTTTCGGTCTTTCCACAACATTTCAGTTGGATTAAGGACTTTGCTATTTCAGAACATTCACTATATTCTTCTTTACCCATTCTTTAGACTTGTGTGTTTAGGATCGTTATCTTGCTGTCTCTTCCAATTTCCTTTAGAATTCTCTGCTATAGCTCAGAATTCAATGTTCTATTAATAATGACAAGCTGGCCAGGCACATCTAGCTGTATAAAATAGGCCGAAATCAGAACACTCCCACCATGTTTCACGGATGGGATAAGATTTTATATTGTGGCATTTTCCTTTATTCAAATGTAATACTTCTCTCATTTAGGCCATACATTTCTATTTTTGGTTCATCTGTCTACAAAGCATTCTTACAGTATCCTTCTGATTTGTTCACATTATCTTTAGCAAACCATAGATGCTCAGCAATATTTTAGCGGGGATAGCAGTGGCTTTCTCCTTGCTATACACACCATTACTGTTCAGTGTTGACTTGATGGTGGACTGAAATCAACATTTGCCAATTCAAACAAAGCCTTTGGGTTCTTATTAGTTACCCTGGGTTCCTTTGTAAACTCTCGGACTACTACACACCTTGCAGTTATCTTCGATGGCTGACCAGTTCAGACTAGAGTAACAGTGGTCTTGCATTTCGTCTATTTGTACCAAACTCTTTAGAAATGGTGTGGTAACCTTTTCTAACTTTATGGGTAGACAATTTTTTTTCTGAGGTCCCAAGACACTTTGTTTGAACCATGATACACATCCACAAATCTATTGTATGTGTGATCAGACTTCGTGGGATCCCTGTTCTTTAATTAAACCCAGGTTTCCTACTTACACTTTATTATCATCCCATACATTAAAGACAGCAGACTCTGATGTCACCTTCAAAATATATGATAATTCCCAGGATTCACTTAATTTTACCACATACAGATGGTATTGGAGAATTCAATAAATACATGACCAAATATAATTTTTTAATTTCTTTAAACGTTTTCTTTATCTACGTTTAGCACTTATAAAAATCCGAGGTTTTGGGTCACATAACAGAAAATTTTAAAGGGTGCACAAACTTTCAAACACCTCTGTACTTTTAATACAGTTGCTTATTGTCTGCATTTTATTTGTATCTAATTATAAAGGGAAAAGATAAATGTTAGAAAAAGTGAAGGGCAGCAATATTTCAGCACAGTACATTTGTTCTTGTTCCATCATGTCACATGCTCTTTCAAGTTGACTTTGTGCAAGATAATTAACCCAGCTCTAATGTCCTAACCTTCATGTTTTTCTTCACATAATTCCCAGACCTCAGACGTGCTTTATAAAAGTTAGTAATACGGGCATCACTTTCCCCCAATGTCATTAAAATGTGTCAGTATTAATTAGATGTAATATCCTTGGAGGATAAACAGTTAGAACAGTACAACTAAGACCAGTATTTCAAGATCACACCCTTTCAAAGCATATGAACGTCAGAGTAATTTTGCTAATCACAACTGAAAGAGCTACTTTTTTATTATCAGAATTAAAATTAGATTTCATACACTTTAAAAGGTAACTCAATCAGAGGTATAGAAGTTTCTTTGCTACTAATGATTTGACTTGATGGGCTCTACTTTATAAAGATTTTTTTTCGATGGCAGCCTATGATTTAGTCTAACATTTCTCAACCTTTTTAACCATGGGGAACCTTTTGAATAACTTTTGGGTCTTCAGGGAACCCCTGCTTTAATTATATTCAGAGCTCACAGTAGAGTAGTGGGGTTATCACATATTATATATGTGAAGAATACCTCTTACATTGCTGGCCATTGGGAAGAACATCACCTTTACAAGTAGTCAAAAAGATCATTGGTGGCAGAGGCACAAATTGCTTATAGCTTAAAGAACCCCTAACAACCTCTGGAGGAACCCTAGAATTCCAATGAATCCTGATTGAGAAACACTGATCTAGTCCCATCTTTTAGCTTCACATTTTTGTGTATTTATTGCACTAGACAGATTGACACTCGTTTGCTATGCTGGAGTGATACTTTGTAACCACATTGTGGCAGATGATACATAATCGAATGCTTCGGATGCCACAGGGCTACCATGGCACTAATTAAGGACATGTATAGTTAGAGCTTTAATCACCCCTTAACCTCATGGTTCTCAAATCAATGAAGGTCCCCCATTTATGTACTTTTTCTTATGAGGTCCACATGATGAGGGCATAGATTGCCTTTAAAGAACTGTGAGATAGACTTGGAAATGGCTTACTTGACCGCCTTTTAAAAGCTGCAACTTTTATCTCATGCACCTGGAATAAGTATACAGAATACATTTTCAGTCCATGCCACTTCTGGTGAATCTCTTTACCATTCTGATTAAATGATGTTAAGCCAAATATTTTTTTTTTTTTTTTTAAAGGAGCTCAGTGATGGCTACTGCCATAGATCTCTCATGTCAAGTGTCCTTTTCCTGTCAGAAGTTTTTCTATGGACAAGAGTGAGACCTTGACAAATCCAAATATTTATCTTGTCACGGGAACAAGAATGGGAATTCAAGAAATTAGGTCACTTGATCTGGTTCCACCTGTTATAGGTCAAACTTTATCGAGCTGGGTGGAGACACAGTTTCTAAGAGATAGATATCATATGCCCATGTTCTATTTACCAGCAGTTCTTTGGAGAATTTGGGTGGGGAGCCTGGATGGTGAGGGCGGAATGTGGGCAAAGAAAAATAGGTAAGGAATGGTTGGCAAGGGTATGAGTGCCATACACAAGATGGGTTCAAGTAAGTGAAAACAGATATTGAATATTAAACCTGATGTTAGAGGTTAGGTCCGCTTTAACTTGGCAGATGGTCCCTTACACCCATTCCAAATAAACTGGTGCAGGTCCATTCATTGAAACAGTCTGGGTCTTACTGCAAATAATCCAGTGTTTGTGAATGTGTACTTTAATTTAAAACACAGATAAGAAATCATGCATTCTTAGAAATCACTAGAATTTTTTCCTTTAATTTTTTTTAACACAATAAGCTCTCGAACAATTCACATAAAGACAGATCTCTCTTCAAAAATAAAAAAAAAAACATTCAATTAAACAGAGAAACAGCCGGTCATGCTTTTGTTTCTTTTGGAAACAGCAAAACGTTTTTTCAATAAATTTATAGGATAGAAATGTTCATTCCAAAATATTTGTAAAATCACAGATACAGAAAGGGGTGCAGAATAGGGGATGAGATCACATGTACCTCCTACAAAGAACCCATCCAATGTCACAAGAAGGGGTTCATCTGTAACAGTTATACATAGTCACATCATTAGAAATATAATATATGTCTTACACATTAAGCTGTAAGTACACACACATTTTAAACAACTATTTTAACAAAGTATAAAATACAGGGGCTGTCTTATCGAAACAAAAGCGTGCGTTGGTTACAACCACAGCAAGCACCCAGATCCCCCATTTCTCTTCCATTGCAGCACGGGAGAATGCAACTAGAATGCTGTATCCCTTCCAGAAAAGAAATCTAGGCTGTGGCAGGGCTGTATACATTTTTAGCACTGGTTGGAAACAAAAAACATATTGCAAGTGTAATAGCTCATTTATATTGCAAGTTTATTTAGCAGTTTGTCTTGTGTTTAGCTTTAGGGGGAGCACAATTGGTTGCTGCAGACAAGTTTTGAACAAAACCAGGATGAAAAAGAATTTGTATTTTATTTTAGGTACACAATTATAAAGCTTCTTGTTCAGCTCACAGGATAGCAGAAAAAGTGCAGTTGTGTATTGTAAAGTAAAACACACTTTAGGAAAGATAAGATTTGGGAAATGCAGAAAATGCTTGGTTTACACTTTCTGCATTTTCCAAATCACACTAAGGCAGGTAAACCTTCAGACATTTTATAAAAGACGTTTCCCAAACCCCATTCTTAAGCATCATTACCAATTCACCTTTTTTCATTGGAGGCTCTGGACTGTGCTGTAAATTTCCTGGGCCTTTGACAACACGTTCTACTTTTATTGGAGGAAAGGTCTGAAAAGCACAAATACATATAAGAGCCTCCCAGGGTCCATTCTCATGGGCCACCAATGGGCACATTCTTAACATTTCTAGACCACAACATACTGAAGCTGTCTATAGAAACAGAAAAATAAAAAATGGAGCAAAACAGAGCTGAGGCCCCTAAATGGATATCATTTTACTTCTAGAAATAAATTTGATTTGGTGCTCTGGGAAAGTCCATGTGTCAGCAACAATCTAATGACCAGTGTTGGTGGGACTTAGACTTCAAAAGCAGAATATTTCCATCATTAATTTGTGGCATTCCTGGGAGCAATCAGCAATAATTCTATTTACCTTGTGGTTGACTTCCTACTATTTCAAGGAGCTATCGTATTTACATAGACATATATGAAGAGAAGAACAATTCTGATGTGAAAAAAAAAAAAAAAAAAAAAAAAAAACTTATGAGTGCTGGCCCTTGGGCCATTAACATATGCAATTTCATGTTCTTCAATTACTTTCAGTGGACTTTTCTGCATGTCATGGCACATTGTAATAAATGGTAATGTGAGTAAACATATCAGCACATTAACATGTGTATCAATGCAAAAATGAATTCACTACATACAATAAGGTGTAAACCCAGCCCAGGCAAACCTGAAAAACCGAACTGTTAGCACAATGTCTAAATGATGATTTGTAGCAAAACTGTTTTTGTACATAAAACTGCATCCCCTTCTTCAAAATTAGAGGGGATAGCACTTTGCTGATGGATCCCACGTGCTGCATTCTTCTTCAATTCAGAATATAGACAGAACTGTGCAGTCACCTATGGTGGACATCGGAGATTTATCAGATGATGTGGATTAGAATACATGCATACCATGGGTCACGGGTAGGTGTGTGTACATATACAATATACAAACACTCACACATATAAAACATGTATACTCTTTATTGTGTAATAGGGAACATATAATGTTGTCACCTACCAGTATAGTACATACCTACAAGTTTGTTCAAGGGATATTCAAAGAAAAAGAAAAATCTCTGTTCTGGGCCCATCTGCAAGATAATGGAAAAGAAAGCTTTCCCATGTTTTCTAGAGGGATGAAATTGCAGATTTTACCTACTGTGTCATGCGCTAAAGAACTTTTGATTCCAACTAGTAAAATGCAACAGAAGGACAGGCTGTTTCATAGTGCATTTTGGGGGATAGCAATCCTTTTAACCTAGTTTAGAAAAAAATCAGTATATTTATAGCTACATTTTCTCCAGGCTGTGACAGACCTTTGTAGTCAAAAAAGTGAACCTGAACACAGACTACAGACATTCCATAAGTATTGCCTACAAGATAAAAAAAGCTTTTGAGAAGCCGTCATTGATCTCTGTAGCTGCAAGCATTGTGGAGTAAACAGTCCAATTTTAGGTCTTTGCTGCAGTACAAAAAAAACCCTGTGTCAATGAGCTGTGGGTTTGTGTCAAAAGGACAAATGCAGCTTGGTTTTAAACGCATTCCACTTGCATTTGAGAACATTTTAGGTTGTTTGAGTTCATTAAAGGGTGTATTTTAACTGCATTTGACCTCCCTAACTGCTTCAACCTGCTTTTACGTTCACATTGACTTGTATAAGGAAAGAAACCTTTCTGATTCAGATAAAAGTCAACAATGCAGACCTTAATGGGAAAAGGAGCTGCAATTCTATTGTGAATTTGATGATAAATTGCTCCACAGTATCTGCAGCTACAGAGGTTGAAAGGAATGCACTTTAAAGATCATTTACTAATTGTTATATAAACCATAAAATGTCCAAAGTCTGGGGATGGGTACACCAAGTATGACAGTAGTGTCCCCTGCCACCCAGCTGAAACCTCCATAATTTTAGTGGAAAGATACCTGCTGGGGTCCTATATTATTACCCAACTGGAGGGTGAGTAAACCCCCACATTCCACTCAAACCCAAGCTAATCATGTTGACTGACCCTTCAATTATCGAATATACGGTGATATATTATAAGAATGTGTGTATCTGTACATAACATACATAAGCAGGATAATGACAGTTTAATTACAGAATTTCAAGCAATAAGAATTAAAGAAAAAAATATATACTCTTGTGCTTTCATTGCATTCACTGTAATGTCCTTATCTTCTTTCCGGCTTTTGTTGCAAAGTGAAACAGCTATCTATTTTATCTCAGTATAACCAAGTTCATATAGTGTCATGACGTTACTGTCAGAACAATTCCACGTGTGTAAAATCCGAGCGGCAACAGTGCATCATTCTTATGTGTTTCCGTCTCCACATGTAAACATTCCTGACATCAGATGCAATATAGGAAAGGAATGTCATGTGTACTGGTAAAATGGAATAGGGAGCAAGGCTGTTTTCTCTCTAATACATAGAAAACAATCTGGCACGGGCTGGATATCCGCTAACAGAGGAATGACTGAGAAGGCATTCACTTGCAAGCAAAGCTTGATTGACAAGCCAGTGTTTGGTTGCGGCTGTCCGTAAGTATGGAGTATAATTAAAACTGGCTTGTGCTGCTTGGGTCACATTGTAACAATCGCACGATTGAGGGATCGCTCTTGGCACCTTTAATAAATTCTTCAAGGGAAAGCTTACCTAGAGAAAAAAACAAGACAGTCACAAATTCAGTAAAAAGCAACATTTGTTCCATACATCAGTTACTGCTTTTCCAAACCTTGGAGAAGATACCCCACCATTGTGCACAGCATAATCTTGTAAAGTTTGGGATTGTATTTGGCTTAAAGAAAATGTATTTGGCTTAAAGAAAATGGAACGCTGGTAGCCAACTACCCTTAAATAATTACTCTCTAAAAGCACAATATAGAGAGATGCTTACGCTTTTCCTGTGTTCATTGCAAAAGGTGCTATTCCTCAACCCCACAAAACTGGTCTAGTCTTTCATATCACATACAATGCAGGACCAGAGGTGACAGCTACACTGAACATGATAATATTATTACATAGTACTTATCTATCGCCATCATATTACGCAGCGCTGTACAAAGTCCATAGTCATGCCACTAACTGTCCCTCAAAGGAGCTCTCAATCTAATGTCCCTACCATAGTCATACGTCATTAATGTAGTCTAAGGTCAATTTAGGGGGAAGCCAATTAACTTAACGGCACAATTTTGGGGTGTGGGAGGAAACCCACGCAGACAAAGGGAGAACCTACAAACTCCATGCAGATAGTGTCCTGGCTGGGATTCTAACCTAGGACCTAGCGCCACATCATGAAAATGACACATCCCACAATGTATATATTTACAAACATTAGCTTAGGGACTTTAAATGCATCATATCATACCTTATAATTCACAAAAACATTAAAATGTCAGCAATATTTTTTTTTAATACAAAAATTCTCAAAACATATGTCTCAGCATATGACTTCCCAAAAAAAGTTCATGTTGCTGTACAGTTGCAATCTCATTGTAATTTCTCCATGCGTTTCACAAATTCTGAGGATGCTTCATCAGGGGTCACAATGAGATTACAAAATTCAGAATAGAATCATCAGCCAGCACAAGCTTTCCCAAATACAGAGTGTCAGCAAAGTACATGCAGAGAGACGAACGAGAGACCAGTGTGCAACCAAACTGGTGTCATTATTCAAATGGAGACATAGGTGACCAATGTTAGTGCCTCACCCACTGCCATCAATACAACATACTCCTCATGTCTCCACAAAAACTTCCAATGCGGATCTGATTCTGCTTCCTTCTTCATGTTTGCAATCATCAAGATGGGCAGCTACTTGATGAGAAAAGGAAAGAAGTTTTGCTGTACCAGTATCCCAGTGTCTGGGAAAAGGTGGCAGAACTATGGATCAGAGTACAGCTTTAAAGGACAGGCGTTGCAGACAATTCCCTCATATAAAGGAGGCAAGCAGCCTCTGGATATTCATAAAAAGCACTTCTAATCTTGTTTGGCTGTGCCAGGAGGACAACTCCCACGCAGGTGCATGTGAGTTCATTCATTCCTGGCAACTAACACGTGCGAAGTTCAGCTTTTTTCATAGTTCCTCAGTGCAAGCAGGTAAGATGGATTACTGCAGAAGTGACATGGTCTGTCCCTTTCTGCAATATCCACATGTCTGATCCTGTATTTTGCAAAGTGCGACTTTAGTTTTACTTTACCAGTTTGTCCATTCAGAAGAATGTTAGTGTAATACCCACCCCAGGTGTGTATAGTTACCCTTTTTTTACTTCCTTATTACTCCATTCAAATGCTACAACCATCAAAAGAACCGTAAATGAAAAACCCTACATAAACACGAAAAAGCTATACAGGAGTGAACCTTAGCCTAATACTGATGAGAAGAAATCTCTATTCAGCAGTAAACCCCCAATGTCACTACTGCTATGAAAACCAAAATAAAAAGTCTGTTATCGTGTTTGCAAAAACTGGATTTTCTGTAGACCTGAACTACAGCTGAAATCTGAAATCATTGTCTCAATTCTAAACAGTCCTATAATTTTGGTTTGAATTAGAAGTAGTTTGTGCACATCATACCATCATTATTTGTGTCCATCTGCTTAAAGATTTTGTCTGTTCTCTTCTCTGGTGTAGATTCGTCCTCTGGCATTTTCATCACAGATGATACCATCTTGTATATTGCCTGTAAGAGAAGCAGAATATGTGGATGAAAGAAAAATGAATATTCGTAACTTTTACTTATGTGCTCTTAAAACCTTAAAAAGTTGTACTCCTAACAGAATGCTAAACACACAGTGGAAATTGTTTTACCTGCCAACTGATCTAACATTTTATTGTTAGGCAGGCACCTGAGCTCTGATAGTTCTTTGAGGTTTAATTATATTTAGGTATGAATTGGTCTCTTAATTATTAGTGGATACTATATATAACCTTATGCTTAGTTTTGTCATATGTATTTGAATGTGCTGGCCTTTGAGCAGGCCAGAAAAATCAAGCACTGAGAACTTGAAAATTAGAGCATTTACATACTCTTTTAAATACAATTTAAAATAAGCCCTTAATACCCTGTATCTACTGGCACTGTGAATTGATTTACAGTCACAATTTAGACTCAGCAGCTCAGCTTCCCCTGCTATTAGCTGTGACTCCATAGAGCAGCATGCACAGCTCAGCATTGGTTTCCATGATTGGAAAAACAACCTAGCACTCAGATGGACAGGAAGAGGAGGAGAAGAATGCAATTTACATTTCACACATGGTGATAGACTAATGTGATGGCAAACTTTTTGTTTACTTAGAATCTTAACCCAAGAGGGTTTTGGTGGCTGCAGACCACAGGCAATACAATCAACAAGATGTTAGTCCTCTAAAAAAATTCTTTATATGACAGCACAACCATTGTTACCACTTGATACTTATAATTTAACATGCCATAATTTGTTTGCATGCTAGATGGCAGCACACAGCAACAGACAGAGGTCATTATATTCCATTTCCTAATATGCATTTATCATTTTATAACAAACTATAAATAACAAAAAAAAACAAAAGCAAAAATCAAAACAGGCTTAAGTAAAGGCAGATTTTGTCACATGACCAAAACAAAACTTAATTGGCAACATAAATGTAACCCTTACATAAAAATGTAAAAGCTTCTCGGTTTTCTTCCCGATTTTTTAAGCTTTGTGAAAAGCTATAGGCAGGTGGTGACCCCTCTACTGTGACCCAACGTTTTAGTAACTACCCAAAAACATCCAAGTGGTTACTCAGTGGTGGGTGGAGCTCCCGGCTAAAAGGGGCTGGTTGAAAACACTGCTTATGCTGGCTTCGGACTTCTGAGAGTCCTTTTAAAAGATAATCTGTGGCTGCTGCTTCATGTTATTTAAATACCATTTAATGTTGTTATGAATTCATTAAATTATCACTTTTCTAAAGGCAGCTATTGTTCCTGTCCAATTATGCCTTGATATAACCTTTTGGGTATCCACCTGTACAGCAGCAATTAGACTGGGGATGGAAGGGAAGTGGTAAGTTGTACTCAATTATGAGCCAACTAAGCACATGCCAAAAATTGATGAAAGAGGAAGAATCCTTTATTCTGGTGCTTCTTCTTGACAGCCAATCACAGCTTTGGAACGGAGAGGTGACCCTGCCTAATGCAGGAGAGCCACAAACAGGGCTCTGCTGCCTGGAAGGGTTTGTGTATAATGTCATATCTGGCTTGCCAAAATTAAAACTCATTTGGCAGGTAAAACAGCCAGTTAAAACTGTGCTAAAACATAATCATTTTTTAATGGATTTCAAAGGTAAAGGGTTCACATATATTTATAGTTTCAGTTGTAGATAGTGGAAAGCACAAAAACCTACATTTTCATACGTGAGTGCTTTCCTTTACATTCATGAGATGTCTGAAGTGATCTATTAACCAATAAAACATAAGTGAACTCTCATACCCCTAACCGAGTAGGATTATTAGCCACAAAAATATTCTCAGTGGATGGTAATTGGGAAGGCTTGGCTGTAAGGTTGGGATGTTTGGTCTATAGGAGAGTAAGGAGTTACCAAATGCAAGATTAAGTTTCAGGTTGTACTTTCACTCTCAAAAAGTGGCTTCTTAAAGTGAAAGACAGCCATTGTGCAGATGCTATGCAACACTATGCATTGACAAGGTTTCACAAGATCAGGATGAAAACTCAACTCAGGCTGGTCTTACCTGGACAATTTCTAACATCTCTCCACGACTTATATATCCATTCCCATCAAGGTCATACATACTAAATGCCCACTTCAGCTTCTGTTCTAGTTTTCCCCGAGAAGTGACACTTAATGCAATTATAAATTCCCGAAAGTCAATCGTCCCATCTCCATTCGTGTCAAAGGTGCGGAATACATGTTCTGCAAACTTCGATGCATCACCGTAGGGAAAGAAGTTTGCATAGATCTTCTTAAACTCTTCTACAGTGAGATGTCCGGTGGGACAATCCTTCAGGAAGCCCTTGTACCACTCCTGTAACTCATGGTCGGTGAATTCTGTGTTTTCTCGTAGATCTTGCAGAACTTCAGGTCGCAGTTTGCTGTTCTGCTTTCCCATGCTGAGCTTTCTCCAAATGTAAAAGCTAGAAAACATAAATGAGATGCTTAAATTCTTTATAAAAGCAAAAGCAACACAAAATGTTTGCATTATTGGGTGTGTGCTTACTCTAGTTCAGAAAGGAAAGTATTGAGCTCAGTGGTCAGAAAAACAGCTAGAAAACTAGAATTTGCAGATACAGATAGAAATAATATGAGAATTGGGAAAGTAAAACTTTAAGGCAAAATTTTCTGCATGTTATGTCCATACCTCCTTGCCATATAACCTTAAACATAAGAAGGGAATGCGGATAGAATAAAAACCCTTATCGATGTGATTGGGGAATCTTTTGGCGACTAGGGAAAAGAGTAAAGGGGTCCATGTCTTAGGTACAAAATATTAAGGAAGATACCCCCCACCTATATGAAAAACGTACAACTTTTTTTGGTAGAAGGTTACTACAATTAGGATTGAAGTATGAGGAACATGACTAAAACATTAACTGAAGGGGTGCTGTAGGAAGCTGTATTTGGTGCATTTGGTTATTACTTTGAACTGAGGATGGACAAATCGGAGAAAAGAATTGACATTTATGGGAGGTTCAGATATGCCTATGAATCAGGCAGTCCTGTGACATTTTTCAAACACTTCCTAAAGAACCAGCGGCTGTATACTTGTACTGATACTGCTCACTGCTGCTGTAGGACGACACTACCATATGTAGCGTCTCCTGAGAGGCAGCAGTTGCTGGTGTTAGGAAGCAATAAATGCACCGCAACCTCATTACAATTGTGGGTCTACCCTAGGAATACGGACTTTCACAGCAAAATATTTTTATGGCATGTTTTGTTGCAATTAAAACCACAAAATGTGTTTGTATATTGTTTGGGCTTCTACTGTCACTTTTTTGGGATCTAGGTCCATTTGTGCACAGGTCAAATCTCTGTTTTTTTGTGTTATGCTAATGTTGACCCAGCCTGTCCCTCTTCAGTCTCCACTGCCTGACTACGAAACAGAAAATCACAGTGACGGGCCTTGGGAGGCATAGGGTAAGCATCCATACAAGTGCACCACGTTTGCTAAACTGACATGAGAGCACTTAAGAGGTGCCAGCTACTCGTTATGCTGCATTTATCAGATTAGGCAAGTGTAATTATATGTAATATGGTTACCCTAGATGCCCTAATCCAGGGATCTTTTGCACTATGGACTGGTTTGCAGGCAAATTCCCATGGACTTCTATAGGGGCCAGAGCCGATTTGGCTGCCTGCTGAGCAGCATTCCTGTTTATCTAATTGACCAAATGCAACTGAATATTTGTACCTCTAATAATATGAGTAAACTATTAACATTGCATAGTACATTCTGTGTTCAATGCTTACAATAAACATTTTGCAACTGTTTTTGAGTTGGTAAATCCCTCACTAAACTACAACAGACACAAATAGGGCCAATAAATCAGTCTCATGTGTAATGATATTTTAAGTCAATACTTCTCTACAGGGATTATAGGAGTATACCACACATTAATGGTCCACAGACGACCTGTTTTACTCCCACTTGGTCTCATCACTGCAGAATGGCTTGTTATGATTCACATGTAAAGTGCTATGGAGATGGCCTTGCTAAGACAACGCAGAGAAAAGGAGATTTCCAAGCTGCACATAACAGGGACAATTAAAGAGGCTTTCAAAAGACCCTCCCTGGAGAAATACAAGAGGAATTAACAGGATTTCCAGGAGAAAACAGAGTGGAATTAGGTGAGATTTCTTCAAGCACTTAGAGGCTTGTCGTATTTCATTATTGGGAGATCTGTGCCTTTTAGGTTCATGGAATGTCAACAAATCAAGGCAGAGACACAAAAATCAACACTACTAGGTACTTTTACGGCTGAGAGGGATTCAGTTTATTTTAAAGTGACCCGCAAGCCCCAAAATCAAGTGTGCTGAAAGAGTTTGCATTGTCTTTCTCCGATTGATATGAGCAGGAGAAAAACATACAACATCTGCAAGTGTGTTAAAGTGCTGGATTTTGGTGTTCCTGGGGTACTCTGGAATTAAAATAAACATGAATGCACTGGAGGTGCTATAGGAGCTTCAGCCAGAGCTCTGGTACAAGAAAACCCTGCCAACTTATTAGTCAAAGTTTGCTCTCTCCATAACTTTGAGCCGCAGAAATGGAACAGAAGTAGGAGGGGGTGCTGAGAAGTTCCTGGCTTTGCCCACTTCCCACAAATTAAATAGAAAAATGAGTGTGGAGGCATATGACAGCCTAATCTCTTAGTATGTAACTGTACAAATATCAGGTCTTTGCCATTCTTAAAACTGTTTTTTCTTTTAGTGAGAAGCTGTGATGGCAGAGGCACAAGCAAGTTTCACGTCCTCGGAGTTACGAGCAGTCATGAAATTTTTGTTTCTCCAGGGAAAGTCAGCAAAGGACATTCACACTGAGATGTCACAAACACTGGGGGAGAAGTGTACTCCCTACAGCAGTCAAAACCTGGATATCTTGTTTCAAGACTGGGCATTTCACCATTGACGATTAGCCCCGCAGTGGGCGCCCCCCAACCTTAACTGACCCGACAACCTGCGATGCTGTCCATGAGCTGATTATTGTGGACCAGCGAATATCCACAAAAAGATAGCCCAGATACTTGACATCTCACGGGAGAGTATTGGGTTTGTTGTCCCCACTATCCTAGACATGCCCAAGCTTTCAGCGAAGTGGGTCCGAAATGTTTGAACAGTGATCAGAAGGAACGAGTTGAAGCATCCAAAGCCATTTTGGCCCATTTTGAAGCTGCACAGGACTTTTTGGCTAGGTTAGTGACTGAAGATAAAACCTGGCTGGAACAGTCAAAGGAATGGCGCCACAGCGGGTCCCGCGGCCGAAGAAGTTCTGAACCCAGAAAATCGGCCAAAAAAGACACGGCGTCCCTTTTTTGGTACAAAGTATTCTGTTGGTGGACTACCTAGCTCAGGGCTCTAGTATCACCAGACAGTATCATGCTAACCTCCTGGACCAGCTGAAGGGGGCAATTAAGACAAAATGCCGCGGAACGTTGACTAAAGGGATCCTTTTGTTTGCAGGACAATGTACCTGCGCACACGTCCAACGTTGTGGCTGCCAAATTAAACACCCTGGGTTTCCAATTGGTCCACCACTCCCCGTACTCACCTGACCTGGCCCCCTCGGACTATTTTCTGTTCCCAAATTTGAAGAAACACCTGAAGGGGCAACGTTTTGAGGACATTTCTGACGTCAAAGATGCTACTAAGAACTGGTTTGCGGCCCAAAGGACTTTTTTACAACTATGCTGTACCAAGTGCATCAGTCTGGGGGGGAATATTATGAATAAATGTGTTATTTCATAACTCTGGCTTTCTTTTTCCTGGGCAAAGCCAGGAACTTCTCAGCACCGCCTTGTATACAGAGTAACTCTGAATTTACTGTCTTATTATGGCTGCACTCTAGGACAAGCAAATATCTTGTACATACTAGAGGCAAGTGTATTCTTACGTGGATCTAGGTGGGCTTTTCCCTGCCCCAATATCTGTTCAATAAGGGTGCGGCTTTTATATTTAAGACTGGTCACTACTACTTTATTTGTGCAGGGAGTCTAGTCTTGTTTCTGCCCCTCTACCCCCCTTATTTACCCACAAGTAGCAGATGGGTCTAACTGGATCTCTCCCACAGCTTTGATCCAACCATATGCAGAGAGTCATGTCAATGTCACTGCTACTTTTACAAAGTCATACCTGGTTTCCCAAAGGCATTTGGTGCCAACAAAGCGGATTTGCAGCTGCCAAGGAATATATTTCAATAAAAGTTCTGTGCCTAAAATTGATTTTTAAAACAAAAACTTCAGTTCGGGATACTTAGACCCCATCCACGTTGCAGTGTATCCAGTAAAAGATTTCCATTTTGTAGAAACCATACGTGAGGGGAATTACCTTGTGTTATTTGAAAATTTCCCTTTATCTGTTCTGGTGCAACTCTAAAATTTTGAATGTGTCCTGGTGACCATTTATATATAAGCAATAAAACTTGAGAGTTTATAATGCTTTTTTATTCTACTCCAAAAGGAGGTGGCACTATGCAAACACCTAATATCAGTCAGGTTGCTGGCATTTATGAAGGAGGTTAGCAATGGCAACTCTTCTTGCACAGCTCGGTTTCTATTATGAAAAGTGATGTATTGCTATTTTAGTTCCAAGTTTGCTTTAAGAAGCTCTTCTGTCATCTAATTTCGTTACATTTCACATCAGAGGATACATTATTCCCATTCCTACAACTCAGAGAAAAGCATGCAATGGCAATTAGAGATTCAAAAACCTCATGTATCAATGGTGTATATTTTCCGCATTATGGACACTTTAGCGTTTGCAGTTTGACAGCACAACAAATTATTAGCCCATCTATAAAGCGCAGGAGAGAAGCGCTGTCTTGTCGGCGATGGCTCTTTCAAACATACTCTTTCAAATTAGTGGCTTCATTTGAGGTTTTTCCGTGTCCACTCTATTTGCAGATTCGCTGGGCTAGGAACAAATCGTGTTGCTTTTCAATTTTCTAATGGTAAGATGCTGCCAAATACACATCCTGTTCTGGGGCTGCAAAACAGCACTTAATGCAAAAATACACAGCTGCTCATCAATAAAATAGAAAACATACGAGCAGGAAATTAGACCCTCCGTGGCCATTAATTAATTAAAAGAAGCCAGCTGCGCATATGCAAATGCATTCTGAACCAGTGTACAAACTCCGTGTGGCTCAGATACGTTTAAATGGAGCTTTCATTTTCTTTTCAAAAGGTGGCTGAATATACTTCATTCAAGTCAAAGGATTTCATTCACTTTAGGTTGATTAAAAAACAGATTATATTGTGCAGAAACATTGATGTCACAGTAGTGTAATCTGTTATGGCTAAAACACAGTTCCCATTTTGGCTTTTTTTTTTTGGGTAAGCTATAACCGGAAGGGGCCTCATGCGGCAAAATATCAGTATAAGGAAATGTTATTTAACAGCCACCAGTTAAAGGATAGCAAGGTTTTGGTTCTCTCACAGGGTGATCCAGCAAAGCCAATGAGTTGTATTTTATTTTCTTGCCGATTTATTTATTTTTATTTTATTTGTGAATGGAATATGCAGGAGAAGAAACATACACCCAAAACTGGTTAGCAAGATAAAGTTTTGTTTAGGCTGGATGGGAAGAAGCTGTAGACGGGTGGCGGCCCCCGTATTGTGATTCAAGTTTTAAGTAACCACCCAAAAACACGCGGGTGTTGCACCCAGCCAAAAGGGGCTAAGGAGAACACTGTCTAGAATCTAGATCCCCCTTCCCACCAGGAACCATTAATCCTTGTGTGGTCTATAATGCAAATCTTTCATGAAGTCCAGCCCTGGCCTATTTACCTTCTGAACTTCACCCATAAAAATTATTCACCATCAGTGAACTTTAGGAGGGCAGATCAGGAAACCAAAACCGTATTGTTCAGGTTCATTGGAAGCTCTAGGAGCTGTCAGAGTATATATGGTCACTTCAAGGCACCAACTTCTCATGTCTGCTGGCAGTTTGTAGCATCCAAATGAAGAAGGGGCCATGGTAAATTTGCCAATAGCCTAATTTTCTGATTGGCCATAAACATGGAACTAATAAACAGCAGGTCAGTATGATCACCGTTTTAGGAACACCTTTTTAAACCTACCACGGCTTCACCACATAAGGGCTATTCCAGAAAAAGGGGGTGATCAATATATATTAAAAGGCCCCAATTACTGGGATACCAAAGTAAGGCCACTAACATTCTGCTATAGACGTTTCTTTTAAAAATAGACACTAGAAAGTTTACAGACTTTAACGGAGCAGAATAAAGTATTTGTGTGCAACCCTTAGGTGGAGCCAAAGACTATTCTACTTTCTAAGAGAATATTGAAAAAAAAATTATAGGAAACTAAGTTGCTGGTAGCAGCAATATATGATTTCCAAGCAAAAATTACAAATTGAAGCTACTGAAACTTTAAAATAAAAGTAGTGGTTAATAAACCAGGTTCCTAAAATAAAACTAATTTCTCTCTAGCAGAAATCTTAATGTGGGGGCATGAATCTTGTTTCTCTTCTGCCACAAGATGCACTTGGGACTCCATTAGCTGTTAAGTGCCAGGGTGAATTGTTTTTTTGTACTCGGTTACGAGCAAAGGAAATATACGCTGACCTGAGGCAAAAAGGAGAACGTAGATGTATGAGCATGCAGCATTCATTCTGCTCATTGCTCTCATACTCATTGTCAAAACCTCAGCACCCAAACTCATAGGAACTGAGAAAATCTGTTCCGCAAACACCTGACATTCGTGTAGTACACAGGCATAAAGCACATTTGTGTAAAATTACCTAAATTATTATCTGCAGAGTTTGTAGCTAATCCTAAAAGGAAATTTGTAATGTTTTATGTGATACGCAAGTCTAACTTTCATGATACACTGCATCACTTTGATCATAACATATTGGGATTGGCATCTAAGGATTTGCCGATTTATTATTTGCTTACAATTATTACCTATCCTGAGCCAGAACTGAGAACTGCCACAACCAAATGATGTGGTTTTCCTGCATACTGATAACAAGGTGGGGGGCCGCTAATAAGAATACCAAAATAATGGGCGGCTGCACTGGGCTGAGATATTTATTTTCTTTCAAATCACATTTCTAATGAAACCCTCAGTCATCCGTCACAGACACTGGTTTTCAAAGAAACTATATAAAATGATGGAGAACCTGGGCTAGGAGCTTGATCGGCTTTAACTGGTTCTTTAATACACAGCAGAAGTAGTTATTGAGCCATTTTTAAATGGCTTTTAACAGCACCAAATTCCAATAATTCTATATCAATTCTTCATCAATTATTTATAAAAACAATTATACATTAAAAACAAAAAAGGTGGTGTAGACAAAAGACTAGAGTATACAATTTTTGTTGTTCGTGCTAATGTACATATTACAATAATTGTCCCATTTTCATTTAAACACGTTTCGCAATTTATAAATTGCTTCCACAGGAGGCATGGGACATCAAAAAAGCAATTGTTCAATCTCTTTGATTCTTATGTCAATCAGGTCAACATGGCAGAAGTAGAATCAGAGCACACTGCCAATGTACTAGTCATTCAGTAGAAAACACATTGGAATACAGAGAACATTCCTAACCGTGCTCTACTCTGCAGTTCTAATGGTAAACGAATACAGAAGCACAGAGGGGAAATAGTCACTTTATTTATAGAGCTTCACTTCTTCCATTGCTTATCATAACTTGTAAAAGAGCAATTTACACATCCAGGAACCCACCAGGATTCCACACGTTTTTTTCCAGCCACATCCCATAATGGTTATGTCATTTATATTATCACCTAGTGCAAACTATTACCAAGTCATCACAAAATGCTTATCACTTAACACAAAAGTTCTAAGAAAATGGACATGGGAGAAACATGGACTGCTGTTCTCACCTCCTAAAAATACTAGCTGTCCGACAAACCTAATATTTACATCAATTTTAAAACTGACCCAGCACATGCCTGCAGGTTCTGCATTTTATTTATCTTGTTCTATGTACTTAATATAATAAGCTAGCAGCTCAGGTTAGCATTACACAAAGCCAACGAGCATTCATAGAAGTCAGCAATGGCAGCCATCATATTATAAAAGCCCAAATCCAGCTTGACAAATTTACTGAGCTGTGTAAGAGACAACTATTATTGTACAGGATCGCCGAACATCAGGAATAGTTCCACAATATCATGGAAATGCTATTTGAGCCTTACTAAAGACCTCTTTTTGAAAAAAAAAAATACAATAAAAATTTTTTGAAACAAAGACAAGCTGTGGCCAAGTGGACCATTGTACGCTAACAAGAATTACCAAGAGTCAGGAACAAATAAATATGTAAAATATATGTCCGCTTATCAGCTGTGTCGGTCTTTACACGTTTTTATTGTCCCCCCTCCGATTTATCTCTCGCGGTGACTTTGCCACTAACATACATTCTGTCCTAAGATGACAATGCCTTGTCAGAGGTGAAATGTACATTTGTAGTAATGAATAAAACACTGCACTTATTTGTATTTCTATATATGGAGTTTACCATTAAGTCCAAATGTATTAATGTGTCCATGAGATTTGACAGGTAAACCAGCAATGTTCTATTTCTAGAATACATAAAAGGATGTGTCTAAATGCTGATCTTTTCTCTTCTTACAACTGACAGGTGCTATGCTGTTATAAACAGTAATCCCTTGCAGTTTTCAATTATCTAAAAAAAAAAATGGACATTTGTATTTTTTATGTTTTATTAATAAAACAAAAGTTGTATTCTAATAAATTCCTATATTCTGAATGACAATTTTCGCCTTTGTATTGCACCAAATTCACGAATTGTACTAGAGACGGAAAAAAAAGGGAAGCGCAGGGTGACGTCAGTGTAGTGTTAGCTTGTATGAGAGGTTTTGAGCCGTACGCCAATACCGATTCTCATCCGATTGTTTTATTTGTTTATATCTCAGATGTTTTTGAAGGCAAGTATGACCTTAACTGTGTATTTTCTTTAACTGTTAAATTTAATGGCATCAATTAGTTTGACTTTGATAACTACCATTTCTTGTTTGGTCTTAGATTTTAATGAAATAAATGAGAAAAACAATTGAATATTTTGAATTTCTTTAGTAAAACCAAAGATAATGCAACTAGTTATAACACTGGTCAACAAACATTTTTTTGCCAAGGTCATTTTAGGTTATGTTTGATGCACAAATTCCAAATACAGTATTGGTTTTGCAAGATTGGCTCTAGTTTTTGAAATAATGACCTCAATAATAACCTCATAGAAAATAACGAAATATGAAAATTAAGCAAACTTAAACTAGGTATGCCTACGTATACAAAATAAAATTTTTGAAATACCTAATGTCAATGTATTCTATATTCATTATATTTACAGAACTACCGTAAATCACAAAGAAATCATTGAAAAACTCTGTTTGTATGATTTCCTTTTTTTGCTGATGATCAGGACAATCATGTATGTTGATGGCTCAAGCAGCAGTCTGCCATCGTGTGTTCATCCTATCTGCCCCGATACCTTTTTTCCACCACCTTTATATTATGATGGAACCTCTCCCCTTGTTCCTCACTGAAATCGCCAGGTTTTCTAGAAATTTTTGCAAATGGCTATGGAGATAGTGTACCTTTCTGCTCCTAG
>NC_092861.1:21406446-21407631 GCF_032062135.1 Pyxicephalus adspersus
TTGGCAACTGCTGCTCTACAGTACTCACAAAGCTCTAGGTAGCTAAAGACTTTGGCTTTGTACACTCACCAGCTGATTCTCAACTAATATGAATGGTTGGGCTCCTATTGGGCGAGAATCTGACAATCCCATGAACAACCGACAGGTTTACTACTCTATGGGGACGAAAACAGCGGGGTGCAGCTTTATATCTTTTTCCCCATCCTCTATTCATAGAACAGTACGGTGCTGCGTGTACAGGGCTTATTCACTCATTTGTCGCTGTAAATGATCACTAAAGATGGTTTCCAGAGATAAAAAATGCTAGGTGCAAAAGATTTTAGGAACTGCAGAAGGTTCTTTTTTCCTGTTCAGTACAATAATTTAGGCAACAATTATGTTGTCTGATGTTCACTATTAAAACACAGGATGTGTACATTTTATTTACAAGCCCATAGTTTTATTACTGTACAATAATTTACTTACAATCAAATGAACCTATAATTATCCATCCTTGGTAAATTAAGTTTGAATCCAAATAACCAATTGCTTTCTATGTAAAACAAAAAAAAATTTTAATCAATAACTGAGTAAGCAAATGCAATTACTATTCACAAAAATAATATATTAAATTGTCGTGGACATAGCTACTGAATCGTTCCAATTGGCCTGGAGAAATTTCATTAATCACAAGGCATTAGAACAAAAAGTTGATACAAAGTATTAACAGTGGAATTGTTTGTAAACAGTTCTAGCAATGAACATCATGAAATATTGGCTCTTCACACAAGTCTACATCTGCTGATCCTCATGGTCCTTTTCTAATTCTCGCTAAATGCTTCCAAAACCCATTACAGAGTCTCAGTCTGTAGGCGAGTACCCTCCAGGCACATACGGAGCGATCTAAGGACATAATAATAATTTAATGTGGCTGCAAGCCTTATTGGCAAACACCAGCTTTTGTCTACATGGGCTGATGCACTGTAAGGTTTATTTATTTCAATGCAGCATTGACTAAAGAATTGTGGTGTTTTTTCCAGTTGGCTGAATGAGGTTGAATAGCCCTTAGGAGCTCACAAATGCTCAGACATACCAGCAAATGCCAGCACTGCCAGGTGGCCAATAAAATTCTACCAATTGCATTACTGTAATGTACAGTAGTGAACACCGGGTGGCCCCATAACAGAATGTGAAAACAATCTGCAT
>NC_092861.1:21408068-21424989 GCF_032062135.1 Pyxicephalus adspersus
TTCCAGTGAACACTTTTGCACAGGAAGAGGTTAACAGTATGGAAACAATGGAGATTTCATGTTCACCAGTCTTATACCAGACCATGTGACCCCCATGATGCCTAAAAATTGTAGGACCCCCAAGGAGCAAGGTTAGGACCTCTGAGGCTTTTAGTTTTCATTTCTCTGTGTAGTCACTGGGAACATAAATAGGAAACTCTTTATTGAAGACACTAACATCAATCATTTTTTGACATGGTTTGTGTCCTTTATGGGAAAATTCCTGTTATGTGTTCATCAGGACAAGAAGCTAAAACTTGATAGAGCAGCGGAATCAACAAGGATTCCTTAGAACCCCTAATCTTCCTCCAGAAGTTGCTAGGGGTTCTTTGAGCAATTTTTGTATCTCAGGTCAGTATCAGTGATCCATTTGGTTAACTGTAAGGGTGGCATTCTTCCCACTGACCATCATAACAATGTATATGTAAGCTGTGGCAATATTAATAGAAGGGGTTCCCGGAGAACCTGAAAAGTTATTTGAAAGGTCCCTCCATGTTACAAAAAGGTCAGGAAAGTCTGGCATTGAGTCTGTTCCTACAGATACAAAAAACAGCACTACTTTTGGGGGACACAAAAATCTGTAATGTTTTCAGTACAGTGGTTATCTGGTCCAGCATTAATAGCAAGCAAATTATTTCCATGAGTTTTCTGCTCAAACTAACCATTTCTGAGAATCAGCAGATTACACAAGTTGACTGTTTAACCATTGTCTAAAACGAATATGACTTCTGTCTGTGAATTAAACCACAGATTGGTGATTTTCCCAATGATTTTTGTTTTGCACCATTTAGATCATGTGTCCTCCCTAAATTTCTATAATGTTGGATAGACCGTCATAGTCACAGCCATAGCTGTACACAAGCAAGCAGGTAGCAATCCACAGATTCAAGACAAAAATCATTCATTATCAAGTTTGTTTTATTATATTAGCATTAAACTGAAAAAAAAAGTGAGCAGATAGGCTCCTTACTGCAAAACATACATGCCATGTATCTGCAATGATCAAACTTAGTTGGAGGTTTCCAATTTTTGAAAAATGTACATTGAGCAGTGCATGAGATTCGTGTAACATTCTTGTTACCCCTGAGTTATGGTAATTGTGCAAACTCAGAAGCCAGCAGACTGTATGTATGGTCCGTGAGCAGACAATAGTGGTCAAGATTTAGTGAAATTATTACATCAGTTAAACATGAACTTTATGCTGCAAATATAAAACTTTAATGAGCACAATTCTTGCACAAACTCCCTCATGACTGGTTCTCTTTAGCTTTGAATATTTCTGGAATGAACAAAGCCTTGGACACCATAAGCCTGATTTATTAAAGCTCTCTAGGAGAGGATACACTTTCATAAGTGAAGCTGGATGATCCAGCAAACTTGAAATGGATTTGAATCTTGGATCTGATCCATTCCAGGTTTGATGGCTCACGCAAGCTTCAGTGCTCAAAGTGTATCCTCTCCAGCCTTGGAGAGCTTTCATCATGGGAGGAGGTACAAGGACTCCAGCAAATGACCATTTTACCATAAAGCAAATTTTTGCATTTAAAGAATAAGGGTTATAAAAATATGGCAGAGATTTCTTATAAGCATTAGATCAATCTAGATTATAGATGTGTTGGCTCCTTTGCCCTGGAGCATAGTAGTAGGTAAAGTTGCTTTGTGTGGCTTTCCCCAATAAATCACGGTAGTAACTGAGGTTTATATGACACACATCAGGCCTACAGCTACAGGACGGCTATAATTCCATGAAAATGCATGGCTGTCTATAAATAGTGTATACTAGGAAGACCTGCATCTAGTCTGTCATTGTTATAGATCATGATATGTATATCTATTCTAGGTTTAAATTTGTAATAGCAACAGTTTTTATTTTACTGCCCCTTCTCACAAGTCTGAAAGTTTCATTGAAAACAAAGTACTCCCTGTTTGGTAATTCTACAGTAGATGAGAAAGCTGATGCAGAATTTAACCACAATTAAAAATTGGGCCACCAAGAGGATTTTGCCATAATATGCAAGTTTGCACAATGACCTCTTTCCATTTTACAGCCTTTGCCCTTCTAGATTGGCTGGACCTGGATGAGGTACTTGTGCCAATACTGCACATGCAAGTTACCACTAAGTCCCGGAAGAGAATTCTGCCAAAAAGCATTACTAACTTACATAGTCTCACCTATCAATGAGTGCAGGTCTGTACTCGTTTTATACAATTATATATTTGCTTTTACAATACAAACAACTGGGGGAGGAACAAGACCTAAAAGTCCTGGGAAAATAAAAACACGTCTTCTGCCCTCCCAGACGGGGTGGAGCCTTTTGGGAATGCAATGTAAAATCTCGGGAATGGATGGCAATGGATACATCATAGAACCTCTCTCACTCATACATAGGTAATCAAGGTATTTTGTGGTTTGCCTAGACAGAACCCAGACAAAGGTGGTTTCATTTGGCCAACACTTTATACAATGCTCTGTATATTGGTTATTCTACAAATCTCCATGGGTAGTACAACATCAAAAATGTAGAATAAGTATTCAGAAGATCTTTGTAAGCCCAGCAAATGAAAGAACACAAGTATTTTGAATAAAACAAAAAATATATGTCAGTTCTTTTGAATTCTAAGAGGTTTAAATAAACTAAATATTTTAGTTGGATTTCACGTCTTTGAAAATAAACACGGCATAACGAACTCAAAGACAGAGCTCACTGATAAAAAAAAAATGTTGCATTTATACGTCAATTTATCAGATACTAGACTAACACTAAAGATCGGTCATAATCAACACAAACTTACAGGAGGGTTGATGACAAACCAAAAATTTTTTTAGGACAGAATCACACTAGCAATCTCATTGCTACACCTTACATTGATTTATGGTACAGTTTCCCCAACAGCCGAACCACCATTCCATAATCTGCACCCCTGTACAAGATAGTGTTGTAATGCCATAAGACAAGAACAGACTTTTTGCAATGTTAAGAGTCCCTCTCAAAAAAACACCAAAACAAAAAAAAAAAGAAAACAAAAGGTCCCTCTATATTGAGGTCATTTGTTTGTTCTGAACTTGAATTTTGTATGTAAGTCGGAACAAATACATTATTTTAATGTATGCAATTAGGACAGATGTTTGTCCCAACATATTAGGCAGCGTGGTGTCAGTTACTGTAAAAAATCCTCACTGAGTTAATACCAAGAATGCAATGTCCTTGATGGCAGTTCACCAACATATTTCATAATCCACAGCACCTAAACTATTTCATTCCAGGAACATTGAAAAACCTTTCTGGTTACTCAAGTGGATCAAAACTCTAACCTTACTAACTAAAATATTTGGGCTCTGTTGAGTAGCCCCCAACCTAGAAGCATGCAAACACCATCGAAAGTCATCCATATCCCAAGGCCGGCAAATCTCAAATAGGATTCTGTGGAACGCTGGTGTTCCTCCAGAGGTTTTAGGTCATCAGTAAATTGTAATAAATCATTTAAAGCAAGAACTGTGCACAGCTGCAGTCTATTTTTAAGAACTGTAAGGAGATATTTCCCTTTTAAATGATTCTTGCAGTTCTATTCTCTCATTGGGGAGATTAGGAAGATATGATTACATAAACACAGAACATCAAAGGCGTATGTTATGTAAACTACATCGAGGATTATACAAAAACCAATGAGCTGCCAGACCGCAGTCTGATTTAATGAGGAATCCTTGAGATTCCACAAACTTATCAAGGAAGTGGACATGGAGAGCTGATGGGTGGAACATACTGAGGTGCAAGTCATACTAACATTGGGGACTGGACTTCTGATTCAAAAATTAAAAGAATAACAAGTTTGGATCAGAGACTAAAAAAAAAAAAAAAAATTAATGTTAAGGGAACATCTTACTAACTGCAACCCAGGGAAATAAAAGTCTGAGGTCTGTTTCCCTGTTCAATATTTCCCCCCACTTGTCTGGTTAAACATTCCCACAATAGAAAGTAAAGGGAGCCTCCGAAGCCAATTGTCTTTGTGACTTTAGCATAACTGCAATGTTTGTTGATTTCCATTACCAGTTGACTAACTTTCCATGTTTTCTCAAAGTATTTTTACACTAGCTCTTCTTGACCCAACCAAAATTTCTTGTGTGACCGGGATCTTTATTGTTTGACTCCAGTTGCATAACTTAAGACAATAAGACAGTTCAGGCCACCACCATGTGGCCTTGTACAATAAACTTGCATCTATACTGATCTGGTATTTTTTTGGGTAATAGTCATCAAGGGGCTTCTGTGTATGAACAATTTTTTGGTCCCCCTTTTTAACCATGTCTGCGTTTAAAGTAGAGATGAGGAGTGTTAATTGTAGGTCCACTACACAACATTCACCTCCCAAAAAAGCAAAAAGTTTCATAGTTTTGTATTTCCATGGAGTTTTCAGGTTCTGCCCATGTTTGCGAGTGTTTCTTCCAGGTACTCCTGTTTCCTTCCACATTCCAAAACTATACAGGAAGGTTAAATAATTGGGTTCCCCCTAAAAAATTGACTATAGATTGTACTAAAGACATATGACTATGTAAGGACATTAGATTGTTTGAGGGACAGCTAGTGACGTGACTATGGACTTTGTAAAGTGCTGTGTAATATGTCAGTACTATATAAATACTGTGTATTATTAATATATTGCCAGGTGCCAATATTATTGGTCTGAACAGAGACCAGATAGCTAGAAAACACCAGGCAATTGTCACAGACTTCAGATTTTGCTCCGTGTTCCAAATGGGGAAATAACGGCACTCTGGGACATGGTACTCTAACCATCATTCTAGTCCTCCCAGGGACTTCAATACTGAATGAGAATTGGGGGCATGGGGAACCTTCGCTTCAATATGCTGCAGAGTCAGGAGCGAGACAATTGTAAAGATTTTGTTGTGCCGAAGAAACATAAAAGTTGTATTTAGGAAAATTGCCTTTTTTCTTGTACAATAAACTTGTTTCCCTTTACCAGTCAGTGACAGGGTACACTTAACCAGAAACTGGATTGAGGCACAAAACTATACTGACCATCACTATAAAATGTTTCTATGCAAATCTAATCTGTTCAGTAGGTCATAGTTATCTTTGTATCCCTTTCATGCCAGATGTCCTTTAACGGTCAACACAAAGCTTCTTTAAGGCTTAGTGCTCTCATGCCCAAACCAATACCAAATCCAACGCAAAGAATGCAACATGGAACACATTACACAATGGCTCAACAGAGAGGGGAGAGATCATTAGGAGAAAGTCACATCACCTAGTTCCAGACAATGCTAAAATTTCTCTTACGCATCATTAACAAAATATAGACATCCGATAATGTACACCGCATGAAGTAATTTCAGTCAATAGACTGAGCCCTGCATTATCCCAGGGCCAACAATCAGGCAAATTAAAACAAGTATTTTCTCTCTGACTTTTTATATTAAAAGCATTATTTCCAGGACACGGGGATGGGAGCAGATGGAAGATAAATGTCTGATTCTGGTGTGGGGGTTGCAACTTCACAGAATTTCCATAAATATATTTCTTGTCCAAGTCAACATAACAGAATATTTATGAACACAGATGGGCTTTTTCGGTAAGTGCTCATTCACACGAGACTTGTTGGATGAAGTGCTGGTTCACACATACATACCAGGTTGTTATTGTCAACGTTTGAAGGGGATAAGGTACCTTGCATCAACTTTTACACCTAGGACACTATTATTGCCACTGCATGCATACCAAAAATGATGATATGGATTCAAGGTAAAATAAAAGTTGAAAATGTCTATAAAGTAAATTTGATTATGTGAAAAAAAGAGTAGGAGTGGTGGCTATGGGTAGAGTGACTTTATATTGCAAAATCTGTACATTGGAACAAAGGATGTATGCACAAATTTGCAGCTTTTCATGGCAATGGATGATCAACATTACTAGGTAGGTATTTGTTTCAAGAATAATTTTCAGAAAGTTACACCATTTATCCCGATTATTAGATTTCCAGACTAGTCTTGTAGTAGCTCCCCTGCCCTTGAGCTAACACTAAAAAATGGGCAACCCAAAAAAGGGCTCCTCGCCTATATCTACTATTCACACAAAGCACAATTGTAAATGTACAGCTGTGAGCTACTCAAACATCCAATGCACCTATGCCTATGTTCAGAAATCCCCTTTGACAGCATAAATCAGAAATAAATTTACAGATTTATAACTACTATACCTGCCAATAGAGCCTGGGAGGACAGCCGGTATTATTTAGCTAAATAAAATGACAAACCAGAGTAACACGTCTGCATCATCTCCAAATCTATAACCAAGCAAGCGATCATCAGTGGCAACCACACTAAGCCAACACAGATTATCATCATTGGCAAGGTTGCAGGTTTCTGAAACCGCTAATAGTTGTATCAATTTATGTTTCAACTTCATTAAAATATATGTGCACATACATTAGGTCACCTGTAACCACGTGTCTCAAAACTTACAGAGAAGTCCTTAAAGGTGGTGCCCATCTACACTGTGGTGAGCATTGTCCTGGTACAACTAGCATGGTCTTCATGGAACGACTGCAATGCACATCGGAGATTCAGCATAAAATCAGGACACAAAACAGCCCATACAATATATCCTCACTAGTGAGATAGCTGCCTAAGCAGGAACAGGAATTTAAATTGTAAACCCAGAGTACAGGAATTTAAATTGTAAACCCAAAGTGTCTAGCTTACTTAAGTCCTTTCACCCCATTCTGATTTTTAATGGTCAAGAGTTACATAGACTAAACTTTCTTTATAAAGGGAGTTCTGAGCATGTTTTTCAAACACAGAAGGGTCCCTCATTTGCAGATCCCAAATGTACTTGTGACCTGGAATTGCCCATTATCTTTAAAGTTAACGGAAAAAATTGTATATTTTGTGGTCAGATTTCAGTCTCCTAAACAGTTCAGATGACATAAAACGTGGTGACATTTCTGATTAGCAGGCTGTGGGGGGTGAATCAAATCAAATGGGATTCAATTCATCTTTGGTAATTCAGTTTGAAGAATCTGTCCATTAGTGATTGTGGTTAATGGACTCTGGTAGGTAATTTGGTTTCTTACATCTCAACTCCATGTTGGGTTACTGCACATCTTAAAGTCTCCATTGTCTGTCTGTATAACGATCCCTCTAGCAGAATTTCCCCCCGAAAATGAATGAAATATCTAACAGAGTGGGATTTTGGATTGACTACTCCAGTAAAAGTGAAGATCTCTCCACCAGGGCTCCTAGGAAAAAAATCAGCCGCTGAATGAATCTGCAAGTGTCTACCTAAAGCCTAAAAACTGTTTTGGGCGATTTGATCCTTAAACATATGACATTCCTCCACATAACCTATGAAGAAGCCAAAACCTAAAAACACACGCTGGCAGAAGGAAGCTAAATGTAAATTCATCAGAAAGGTCATGATAAAGCTGGAATTAATCCTTCAGGATCAAAACTTCTTCAACAGGGTATCAGCTGGCAGAGGAAGACGCTGTCCAGGAAGTCACATTAATGATGTAATTAATTTCGACTCTGACGGTAATGGCTGAGTGCTAACAAACATTTACATTCTGTGTCTCAGAGGATTTACAGCACAGAAATTTCCAGGGCGGAAGATTAGAGGACTCTGTAAAGCCTGCAAGGTTTATGGAGAGAGAAGTCATTAACTCAATGTGCTATGACCATATATAGCACACCGAGGAGAGTTAATTAAAAATATATTTGTACATAAAGGGTTTGATTTACCAAGATGAGAAATCTGTTATGCTCATGCTAATTCGTGGCATAGCAAGTAATATTTTTACATAATATTGCTAAGTTCCACTAAAATGGGAAGGGTGACAGACTTTTCCAACATCTGCCATGTTCACTTTGCAGTTTCCCATGTTTTATTACATTTTTATTGATTTTTTTAGAGTTTGCTTTGAATATGCAGCAAGCAGCAATCTCTTAATAGCTGACCATCAAACCCACGCATGCTCACCTTGTGCCATCTCTGCCATCACAAGTATACCATATGTACCATCCTTACTGTCAGAACGTACCCAGGCATCCCCAACCATGCTTGGACCTACCAATTGGCCACTTGGGTTTCACTGGGTGAACTCTGTAGCATGTCACAGGTCTTCAAGTAGGGACCATGAAGCCTGGAAAAAGAAGGCGGCATTGGACAGAGAAGGCAAGATATAGAGTCCTGCGCTAAGCTCAGTTAATAGATAGATCAAGGGCTTTTTACCCTTTCAGTAGGATATGGGATTTTTTTTTTTTTTTTTTAAGTTCTGCTTTATTATTTATACACAACAGACTGCATGGTGAGTGGTTATTGCTACAAGTAAAGGAACTTTAAGTCCTTTAAGCAATGACAAAAAAAAATGGAAGAAGCACCTTGTTCTCTTACACCAGGGGTCAGCAAACTTTCAGCGGTGGGTGGGAGCACGCTAGGCCGGACTCTGAGTCCCGCCCTAATGGCTCCGCCCACCACCAGGGAACACTCCCTGAAGCGAAATCTCTCTCCTCCGTATAAATTGCAGAGAAGAGAAATTTCCCTTTAGGGAGCATTCCCTATTTACCGCAGCGCCAGAAATATCAACACGGGCTGCGATAAATGGGGGGGGGGGCCACAGGAAGGAGGCGGCACTGGAGCTCCGGTAGTTCCTAACGCCCCCTGGCCGATCCGCTGGCAACCCGCAGCTCCGAAGTTAGGCCAGATCGGTCAGGGGGCATTAGGCCAAAACGAACTACTGGCCATTCCGTATTTGGCCTAAAGCCCGGAGTTTGCCGACCCCTGGGTTATACCAATTTTGTTGGTCTGAAGCTGGCTGTTGCATATTGCAGTTGATGTGCCAGGTTTGGCCAAAGCTTTTAATAATGAAGCCTCTAGGCACACAAATTTTGCCGGCCCCAGCTAAACGCCTTTTCTGTTTGAATCATTTCATCAAATAGAATATTTCCTGGTCATAACCTGGTTTAGAATATTGCAATGATGCATAGAACTTTTACTACTACCTTTCCTACAGATGATGGAAAATAAAATTGTGTGGTCAATATTTACATGAAGCCAATCTTTAGCTATCCCAGTTGTAAGCACTCTGCCGAGTGATAAATTAGGCTCCGGGTGTAGCCCTACTTTAGTATCCTAGAACATCTGTACACAACAGACACATCTTCCTACACTCAAAGAGCTTCAGGGACACAACTATGCTGGTTGTGTGCAATTTTCTCTCCCAAGACCACAAATCTGTTATCAGTGCACAACCAGTAATGACTTACTTCCTGCGTTCTACCCTGCTATAGATACTTTTTTATCTTATACCACATATTTTTTGTTTACACATTTTAAGTGCAACATTTTTGCATGTATTTGCTTTACTTTCAGTCGATACCTGAAAGCTGCAAACAACTAAAACATGGAACCTTGCACCCTATACTTAGGAGATCACGGTTGGCTAAGTGGTTAGCACTCTTGCCTTTGTAGCACTAGGTCACAGGTCTGAATCTGCCAACATCCAAAACATGCAGTTAGGTTAATGGTCTAACCTCACAAATTGTGTTTAGGTTGTGTTAACGACATATGACTATGGTAGGGACATTAGGTTGTGAGCCCTTCTGAGGGACAGCTAGAGACTTATGGACTTTGTAAAGCACTATGCAATATGTCAGGGCTATATAAATACAAGTAAATCATAAATAAAATAATCAGTACCTTTACAGCTTTCTTTTTTTACCCAATTAAGCATGCCAAATTTTGTTAGCAAATAGGTTATTTACATACACAGTGTAAAATGCAAAGTGGTGACTAGACCGTTTCATGGGCAAAATATGCTTGCACACTGCACCACAGCTGCACCCCCCCCCCCCCCAAAAAAAAAATAATATTCAAAAATATTTGGATTCAGCTATTAGGCAGGTCAATGCGTCACCCTAATAGACAGAATAATAAATGCCAGACTACATTTTCAATTATTCCTGTATTACCTTTAGGAACGGTGTCTACATGAAGAGGTGGGAGGTAGTAGGAAACAAGCAAATGTGTAAGATCCCTAGTGGGTAACAGGAAAATTAAAGGGCAAAATATCTAGTCTTAATTTTGTACAATTAGGTGCACAGCTACGAAATGTTTTTGCTTTTATTGATTTATTTTTTTTATAAAGTTCCTTTCCAAAGATAATACGTTTAAATGACACTAATCAATATCATTGCTTTAAAAATTTGCCTTGTTAAATTCTGTCTGCAACAGGGCTTCAGGATGCCCAAGTATTTTCTCCTGGTACCGGTAATGGCAGTCCTGGCTAGATGGGGTTTTGCATTAGGTAACACGAGCATTCTAATGCAAAGAAAAGTTTGAGAATCTGATTTACTGCCTGAAAAGAAGAAGTGTACCCCAGAGTTACGAGAACCGGCTTATTCAACAAAGGGGTAAATAATACGCTTACAAAATGCCGTACAGAGCCGCAATCAGGCAGAAAGCATTGCCTGGACTACATTACCAGAAATTGGCTGCCATGCGATTCTGCACTTCGTCTGTAACCCTAATTATGTCTGACGACATAGGTCTCCACTTCCCAAAATAGGCTTCATTTACTGTATGGAAAATGGACACTATTTTAAAATTATAATGAGATCTGCTAATACTTCATGAAGCACCACTAATGAAAGGTCATTACATTTAAACTGCGGTATTTCCACCCACACATACCACGCATGTACATCCGGAGAGGTCCTACCAACTTTAATGAGTCTTATTACTGTAACATCTACAGAGTGAAAACGGCATATATATGAACATGATATGTATGTACTAGGAAGAAAAATATGTAATGTAACCAGCAGATTGTTTTGTTGTGCTGACCTGTAGATTGAAAAATATATGGATGGAAAATTATATATATATATATATATATATATAAATAAAGAGTTCAGTACTGCAATTCCAATGTATGGATTTCATGCGGGCTTTGTAATTGCATCTAATAATGCTTCAGGTATTGGGTAGCAAGCTGTAATAGAGTAAAAATGGTCTTGACAACTATACTGGCACCAGTAAATGAAAATATTTTTGGATGCATCATAAAGCCACCCCATAAAGCTAACTGGGCCAGCATCCGAAAGAACCTTATGACAATCTTACAAAACAGAACCAACAAAACAGTGCTGGCCTTTTTTTTTTTAAAGTGTATTTGTGAATCCAACACAAGAGTAGTCATACCAACTGCCTACCTTATTCATGGAATGTAAACCGAAGACTAAAAAAAGACCCAAACATTGAGAATGTTCAACAATCGTGAACTTCATGTTTATAAAGCTTCTTTTGTATTGCAAATGTTATTTCCATACACAGTTATGCTGGCAAAGAGATGTACAAAAATTAAAGGCTCCGTTTACCCAAATCTAATATTGCAGTTTTTGGCAGATGCTGGAAATTTAATTCAAAGAACAGTTTCTGATGTCACCTACAATGGTGAGATTTCTCTGCTTCATCACCAGAATGGCACAGCCCTTGTTATAATTGTGGGTAAATCTATTTTTATTTGCATTTTAAAAGGTAAACAGTAGAGTCATAAGAAAGAATATGAAAATAAAGCAATTGTACAACCAAATAAAGACCACAGTAAGAAACACAATATATAAAGCAAAAATATTAAAAGGAGGGATTGGGCATACTATGGTTGGGCAAGTCGGGGTGGGGATACCTGGGAATTATAGTTTAAAAGAACCATGGAATCAGACGTATTCTATTGATAAGTGAGGGGGAGGAGAAGTACATTAACCATATGGACCATCGGGAGGTAAATACCTCATTGTTGTCTGTATCCATGGGCCTTTGATATAATTAAAAATGAAGAAAGACTGCTTAAAATACTACTTCTGTATATGAAGGAAATTGGACAAAACCCTACTTGGAAATTATGGTAACAAGACCTTGAATGATATAGCAAGCTAGCCATTCTCTCCACCCACCAGACTCCTCATATAAGAGCAAGCCTACCAGTAACAGAATAGCATTTACTATTATACTAAATTTTATTATATTATAACACCAGTAAATAATAGTAATAAACATTATGTAGGACTCACAAACAGGCACCTGTTAGTGCTTAAATATACATTTAGGTGCCATCCGATGTCTTTTCTGGGTACCCCAATCTTTGGCATGCCTTACATACTTTAACATGTTTTACATGTTGTTTTTTAACTGAAAGTTATTTTTAACATCATAACAAAGGGGCTTGTGTGGCAATCGTATTGGTTCTTCTTTAACATTCTTGTCTTTGTCAGGACAATTGGAAGTCTGGGGAGGAGATTAGCTTTTGTAGACACTCCTAATTCCAACATTCGTTCCTCAAACTTACTTGTTTTTGCAGTCCTATCTCAATATTTGAGGAGATGTTCAAAAAGTCAGCCCTCTTTACATTACACTCTTTACATTACACAACGCTTATGCAAAATGATCTGAATTTTACTTACTTTTTTTTTTTTTTAAACGGAAAAGAATATTCCTGTTTAGCCACCAAGCCTTTACTAGATGAAAATAAATATGATTGAAAGTAAATATGGTAGTACTGAACCATCACATTTCTTCCAAAGATCTACTTGAAGGTGGACAATACCTCCTGGTGTTGCCACACAGCTAAAAGGTACACCCTTTCATACATTGGCAATGTCCTGTAATAGCTCTTTTATGGGAACCAGTTACTATTATCATATTGTGGTCCACAGATATTTCCCTGGCTTATAACCTACAAGTGCTTCTTTATTTTACTGCATTAAAATATGGGGTGGCTTTACTAATTGTTTCCACTTTTTTTTTTAACAAGGTGAATAACTTATTGACACAAAGATCCAATTCATGGATCCTCCAACTAATGAGTAATGAACCAAAAAAAAAAAAATCTATATACGCTTAGGAATGGCTATGATCAAACTATTGGAATATCCCTAAGTGACCCTCTATAGGCCCCGATTCGAACCCAAACTATGGAAAATCTATGGAAAGGACTATACATGCCATCTGGAAAAGGCAAAACTTCAAAACTTGTCAAAGCTGAAGTGGTTTGCTTAGGGAGAGCGGCCTAAACTACCGGCTGGTAAGTGCAGAAGCTTCTGGATTAGCTTGTTTGTCTCTAAAGGTTGTGAGATAAAAAGTTAGGGGTCTTATTTTTGTCCATGCCATTTATATGGGTGGCATTTCAAATATTTTTTTCTTTAATTAAAACCCAAAAGCATAGTCTGAGTTTTGTTAAATACAAAATAAACAATGATGAGAGCCAATTATATCACTTTCAAGTTATTGAGAAAATGCTATGTGCTTTTTTTTCCATGGAGATGTGCCAACAAATATTGTCCATGTTTGTAGACATTTATTCTGTATTTGCCAGTCCCACACGGAGGATAAGCACAACATAGAACAAACAAGTATTTAAGATCACAAATATTTACAATTTCGTCTCTTCCTCGTTAAAGGATAGAATGGCCATTATAAAGCTCCCCTGACATTTTGTAACCCACATGCTTCTGTATTTGGCCAGTATCCTACCCAGGCTTGGGGGCAGTTTTATAATATTGAGACTTTTTTTTTTTTTTTTTTTTTTATAATAAACTATAATATGAACGGGTAGCTCTCAAATAGTACTTATAATAGACCTGCAAAAGTAAATTTGGATGGCCACTCTTGACATCTAAAGCGAATTGTTTTTAGCCTGGGAATAGTGGATTCTATACACAAAGATGTGGGTTTTGGGGCTAACCAATATTGCTCCCTTAACTTTAACTAACTTTGTAACTTTCTTAGCCTTGTAACTTTCTTTTCTAAAACTTGGACTAAACAACGCTTCTACTTGGACAGACAGGGCATTCTGCAAAATCCTCAACACTGGAGCCTTGTAATATACCCAGACTGAAAGCCTGGATGGATGTCTCCACTGAAGCTCTAACATCAGACAGTGTCCTGACCTTTTTATTAATTTCTCTGTTTGGAGAATGCCAGTTTAGCACTTTTGTTTGCCTGTCCATTTACTGAACAGCCAAATACTGTATAAATATATATAAAAAAATAGTATTTGTATATGAAATTTGTGTTTCAAGTCTCATTCCTAAACCCATCATATACATTTTTTTCATATTGTTTCCAGAACTTGTTTGTCTAGAAAGGGTGGTTTACCCTAAAAAACTGAAAAAGATTAACAGTGTTCAAAAGTTTTTTTTAGCCACTTCTATCCAACTATGAATATCATTCTAGGCTTTGTTCCCATTGCAACCTAGTGGTCCAGTTTTCTAGCAGTTCATGCACGGTTGTCACCTTGTCAGCAGTTACTATAGCGGTCCGGCAAAGGCAGGATGGGTATGTTTTGCGCATCTTTAAAACTGATCAAGGTGTTCTGGGCATGCAGGCTGCTGACACATATGCCGTTTGTCTGCTACACAGCGAATCAAGCAAATCTGACAACTCCTCCAATTTACAGAGATGATCTCAGGCTGCACAAAATGGGTAGAATTACAGGAACATAAGCACTCAAACTCAATAAGCACGTTACATTTAAAATTGTATAAATATATTTTATTTAATTATATAATATAATTATATATATAATATAATTATTTTAATTGTATAATATATTTATTTATTTATTTGCAGCTTCATTTTTCTATTAATCCTAACATACAATGTGCAACATAGCAAATAGAAAACTTCTTTTTACTGCCATTGCTCAGGCTTATAGCTAAGGAAACATTAAGGTAACATTAAATGTAGAAAGAAAGCATTGTTTTCAGCAAATTCAATTTGGGATTACGTTTACTATAGACATGACATAAGGGGTACTGATCAAATTTGGTGATAAACACACATTAGTGGAAAATGTACCACTGTCACACAACAACCTACTTGCTAGTGTCTGTTTTTCTAATAATTAGCACCAGCATCATTTTCCAGCAAAACCCCTTTCAAGTAATAAACATGATGCTTGGCCAAGCCAAGACATCCAGTTCATGCACTGGGTGACTGATTGGAACCTGAGGTTGGCCAGATGTTTTCACATCAATGTACCCTTTGAGAGCCCACCAAAGACTTTAACTGGAAGAACTCAAATGTTCTGAGAAAATGGAATGGTTAGATGCCCTGTGTTGTTCTAAACATATATGGATATTTTTCACATACACACACAAACAGCAAGAAAAAAATAAATAAATATATATATATATATATATATCTATATATATTCAATGGGCTGATTTTTGTCTGTATACAAGATCCATTTGTATATTTACCCTTATCCTGGGATTCTTTGTGGTTTTTCTAGATCTGTGCAGTAATCCAGAATGATACATAAATATGCAGAACTTTCCTCCTTTTTAAGCCATTTCTTTAAAATGGTCAGACAGAACAACAACCATTGGCCACTTTAATAGACAACCACCATTACAAAGTCACAGCTTACACAGGTAAGTTCTTATTCTGTATTACCAGACCCAAGACGTTCTTCATGCTCTGCGGTGTGAATTTTAAATCTATGGAGCCTTAAGTCAGAAGCATTTAGAATTACTTCACTTAAACTTCTACTGATTTCTCAATGCCCAAACATTTCATTAATTTGGGCGGACAACAAGATGTAACATCTGCAAACCCAGATACCAGCAGACCTGTCAAGCATGATGGAGCTAAACTTCCTTTCATTATTTCACATTAAGACAGGACATTGCCAAGTAGAGAATGGTATTTGGTTTGGCAGATGTATTAAAATGAATGCAATAAAATAATGCATCTATCTTCTGCAGAATCACAAAATATATTTCCTTTTTTAGATTGGACATTATCCAATTTATCAGGGAAGGAAAACCTAAAGGAACAGGTTAGTACATCTTAATCATCCCTAAAAACAAACATGACAAAAAAAAATGTACCCAGACTGGATTTCATATCACACAACCATCTTCACCGTGAGGACTATTTATTAGTGAAGACATAGGGCCTGATTTATTAAAGTTCACCAAGACTGGAGAATATACACTTTCTTCGAGTGATCCAGCAAACCTGGATTTCTTCAAAGTCATTTGCTATTTGTTGTTGCAAATGTTTTCAATCCGGGGTTAGATCTATTCCAGGTTTGCTGGATCACCCAGCTTCACTGATGAAAGTGTATCCTCTTCGGCCTTGGAGAGCTTTAATAAATGAGGCCCAGAAAGAGAATGAACTGAAGAATGTTTTAAAGACAAGCCTCTTCCCCTTTTCTATTAGAAGTTGCACCATGAGCAGAATATGCAGCGAGGTTCACATTAAAGGAACAGCCCATGCTTGACCCCTCTGTGGCTCTTCTTCATAATGATCTGGCTGTGCTTTCAATCTGTTTTATAACAGGTCTTTAGAGAGCCTGAGTGCAGTAATAAACTTTATCAGTACAGCATACATCAAAAGCTGTCTGGTACACAGCATAGCCCTCCACGCACTGACCCCTATACAAGGCAGCACTTCATGTCCAAGATGAACAGCTCTGTAATATTCAGTCATTATTTGAACATAACCCTTACAATTACAGTGACTAACTAGCATTACCTCCTCCCGAGGCTCTTGATATTTAAAAGATAACATTTTCTCCCCCTGCAGATTACCAAGTATGCTGCCATATCCTCAGTGCAGCTGACCTCCCTTTTAATGTCCAAAAGAACTGGAAATGTTAGATTTTAATATTTGGGTGCACTGTGTTGTCAATCTGCTTTATATATGCAGTGATCCCCCTAGACCCTTTTTGTTGGGCGCACCACCCGGCACTTATTGGTAACCACCCGGATGTTTTAGGGTGGTTGCTGATGAATTGGGCCACAATACAGGGGCTGACATCCACCTACAATTTCATCCCACCCGGGTTTAAAAAAAACAAA